>NW_019268520.1:275436-553520 GCF_002738365.1 Cucurbita moschata | reverse complement strand
TGATTCTTGTTGATCAAATATCTCAAGACAAGAACACTTGATTGAGATTCGAATCACTCCACAAGCAAGATTGATCATGTCGAGCTTGAATGATTCTACATGCAACCTAAACTACATAGAGTTGCAAAGAAACTTAGCCATTGGCTAAAGAAAAGCACAAATGCTTCTTTACTATATTTTCCAAGTCTTAAAATACAATAACTCTAAATTGTAACCCACCCAAAATTTACAACAATCAAACTTCATTCTTCTTCAATGTAGCATGAATTGAAACATCTTTTTGATAATTTTGACAACCTTTTCTTCACATCTTCATTGAAGCATATTGTATGATTGATGTCTCTTGGTTCATATCAGATTGAGATCCACCATACTTCCTGTCATTATTTTCTTGGGATTGAGGTCCACCATACTTCCTGTCGTTATTTTCTTGGGATGGAGGTCTACCATACCTGTGGCATGACACTTGATGGTGTTAATATAACACATGCAGAAGCAATTTGAATCTTAGGCACTTTTAAAACATCAATTATAGTAAATAACTAGAATGTTCGTAAGTATTAAAACTTAATGAGTTTGAATACTAACCCTTTGTAGTTCAAATTCCTTTTTCCTCACGAACCGGTTTCGAACCACCACTAGTGTCTTCTCCACTATCCTCCGGCCTTAGAACGGGATTGTGGAATCCGGTGAGTGACTAAACTTGGGAGAGATTTTGTATATTTGAAGAGAGTGTTTGTGAGAGGTTTTTCTCAAGGTTTTTCACCAAGGAAGACCTTCCATGTACCATGATCACTCTATTTATAGAGTTATGTTTGCACGTTCATGCAAATTTGAGATCACCAAATTTTGACACTCAAAATTTCACTCAAATGTTTGGGATTATGTGGCAAGCATGCAAGTTTGAGTTCACCAAATTTTGACACTCAAAATTCCACTAAAATTTGTGGGGTTTATTTGGCAAGCATTCAAGTTTGGTTAAACCAAATTTTGACACCTCAAAATTCCACTAACATGGATTTTTCCATTAAATGAAGTCAACATTTTGACTTTCTTCATTTTAATTCGACAATTAATTTGAATAATTCATTTCAAATTAAAGTAATATTAAATGATTAATTAAACTATTTAATTAATATTTAATATTAATTCAAATGTCAATCCCAATCAATTCCGACACATATTTGATTAAGATATTTAAATCTTATTTAAATATCTTAGATTCTCTCTTTTTGTTTAATTCGTAAATAAAACAAAAATGCGGTTAAATATATCGTATATATCTAGCACATATTCCCTAATTTGAATTCGAACACTTTGAACTCACTCGTCACACTATTCTATGGTTTAGTCCGATATGAGCTAGCAGAGGGACTTAATGAACTTATAGATCATGGGCTCCAACGATCCAAGATTAACCGGTTAAACTCATTAACCTTGTTAACCAACATTCGTTAACTACTAGGACACTCCACTATAGCCTAGTAGTTGCACTCCCCTCACTATAGATATATTTCTGTCCATTTGATATAACCATGATTAGTAAGTCGATCCTTCACAGGTTGTTCGTAACTAGAGCTGGGTCAGTTTACCGTTTAACCCCTGAAGTTACTTCTTGTTCCTTATGTCCCACTGATCCTCTTATGAACAATTGGTTTGTGGTCCAACCAGTAAACCGAATCCCTCTCAAGCCAATGAGAGGGCGGGGGCCATTTTTCAAGACTTGTTCAAGACCTGAAGTCAGTGCTTAAAGGAACTACTTCTTTTCTATCCCTAAAAGTGGGTAGGAGCGAATTCCATCTTGCACCCCACGTCCCCAACTATTCACCAAGTCTTACCCCTAAAATGGGAGGCCTATTGAGTCGGCAAACTTGAGCCACTCTCACCCATGCAAATCTAAGGATAATTCCGAATAAACAGGAGTTCATGATTAGCTCAGGATTAAGATCAAGTTACCTAGGTCATCGAATGAAAAGAAAATAAGTCTCAACAAGAAACGACATTATAAAGTGAGAGTGGTTTTCTTCATGGTTCGATCTTATGCAATACTCATTGCATAGGACGCCCCCACTCACATGTCTTCACATGTACAATTTAGTAATCACATTGTTTATATCATATACAAAAGTGGGCCGCATCCATAGTGTCCCCAGAATAAGGTACTCAACCTTATCTTTATACTATAGATCATTTTGACTATATACTTGAACTTGATCCACTCTTATGTCTCTACATATAGTTCAAGTAATCATACTATAGCCAGAGTGTTCTTAGTTTATTGGATTGAGATTAATGATCGTAAAGTTCACTTTATTCCATAACAATCTTTACTGAATAAACAACAATAATAACTTTATTGAAAACAGAATAGATTTTTGTTTACAAACTATGAGTTTTAGGACATAAAACCCAACAACACTATCTAGTTATTTTCTTGGGATTGAGGGTGACACTATCTAGTTATTTTCACCATCCTTCCTGTGGCAGGACACTATCTAGTTATTTTCTTGGGATTGAGGTCTACCATACTTCCTGTGGCATGACATTATCTAGTCTGTCCGCCAATCCCAAGTCTTTGAACATGCTCCGAAGAAGGAGCACCAAGTCTTTGAAGATGAACATCCAATCTAGCAAGCTAATTTTCACTTGTAAGTAAGGCATGTTAATATTGAATTACTATAATATTCAAGGGTTATTAAATAAACCAACAACCCAACAAAGAAACAACAAACTATTTAATTTGATCCCGTACTTCCCACATGGGAAGCTCTACCATCTGAGCTACATCCCCACGATTCTTACATCAGAAAACCCTAAATGTCCCATCATTAATAATTGTGAAAATGAAAAAAATATCTCCGTTCATTATGTCAATAAATAAGGAAAGATTGAACAGAAATAAAATATTAATAACAAATAATTTCTTTTAGAAATGTGGGGTATCTCGATCCCCATACCTCTCGCATGCTAAGTCTACATCCCTACAATACTTGCACCACAAAACCCTAAATTTCCCGTCATCTATAATAGTGAAAAATGAAGAAATATCGCTACTCAACATGTCATGACTAAGGAAAAATTGAAAAGAAATAACATATTTAATAATAGATAGTATTATTTTGGAGATGCGGGGTATCGGCTCTACCATCTAAGCTACATCCCCATGATTCTCGTGTCACAAAATCCTAAACGTCTCATCATCAATAATAGGTCCAAAATGAAAATTCCAAAATGGGAGAAAATTAGGTATAATTTATGAATCATTTCGACATACAATTTCATTGGAATGTATGTATTTAACTTGTGTCATTTTATTGTATTTATTGACTTCGTTTTATTCTACAAGAGAATCGAACATGAGATCTCCCGCACCCTGATAAGCGCCTACAATGCTGGAATTTGCAAAGCTAGAGGTCCTTCTAGAATCCTTGCAAAACACTCACAGAGAAAGCTTGTAATCGGTCCTTCGGGTACATGCAAAGGGTCAGTAGTTGAATTCATATCACGCCCAAAACGAGAATCATACCACTAGAGCAAATGCCCTAGTTATGCCACTTAAAACGTATGTATGAATCCTTGGGCCTAGGTATTAAGGTCGTATTTTGTCGTATTGCAGGAAACACATGAAATCCTCAATGCACTTGAACTGAAGCCTTGGATGTAGAATGTGTCTTGGAGAACAAAACAAGAACATAATAAGAACAAAGAGTTTTCTACTAGACCTGCTTAAGATTTGGATAGGCATACTCACCAAAAGTGGGAAACATGAAATGATATTAAGAGCATTATCATTATAGTTGTAATCGGCTTAATTTTTGTTTTTCTTTTTTTTTTTTCTCTTTATTTCCTAAGATGGTAAGTATAAAGCCTTGGAATGTAAAGAAAGACTTTAGGTTGCTGGTGAATGGCCAAGCCATTGCGAACATGCTTAAGTTTTGATATCTCTTCAATAATTCCTTTATGTTGACTTTGTTGCCCAACAATTGGTGTAGAGAAGTTAAGAGGTATGTTTGAAAAGTAAATAATAGGAACAACAAGTTTATATAAATATGAAGTCCTTCGATAAGAAAAGATTTAGACATAGGGGCATTTGAGGTTGCACCGTAAGTGAGGATCGTACAACTAAACCAAATGCCTTTTCTTAAATACCCAATATTTTTAGCTTCTACTCAAATATATTTTTCTCTAAGTTGTTGGATGGCTATAAAAGGAAAAGTTGATGGTCTAATATTTCACTTGTAAGTAAGGCGTGTTATATTGAATTGTTATAATATACAAGGGTTATCAATAAACCAACAACCCAACAAAGGAAACAAACTAATCAATTTGGGTTGGATTGATTCGGTTCAGTTCATCGGTTTGTTTGATTTAATTCTTCTATTTTTCCTCGTATGACAACAAAATAAAGTTGTATTTAATGCAGCTTAGTTTCATTTATGACAAACTCATATGAAACATAAGTGCATTAATAGTACTCAATGTTGGAGTCTATAAGTATTTCATGAACCTAAGTGCAAATCATGCTTCATTAAAGATGAGATAAACTTTAGTTAAGTAACAAGAACTTTAAATTACTTCATGTGGAGCTTCAATTATTCTATGCTAGTTACAATCTATAGGATTGACTAATTGAACACGACTTCATTTATTTAGGGAAATTTTTGTGTAATTATCAACTACAACTTATGTTTTAAAATTTTTAGGTCATAATTTAGGTAGTTGATGTTATGAGTCGTAAACTTGTTTCTTTGCATAATATGGATTTAGTTGAACTGTTATTACCGATAAGATGGACAAAGAAATTGTCTTTGAAATGACTAATAGACCTAGGTTCATCGTTGTTGTCTTTTAACTGTGATTTTGCAAAATGCTTAACTAATATAAACTATCATGCCACAAGAACTTTAAGGTAAATAAAAAATATACCCTACCCATCATTCAAGATGGCAATAAAATAGAGTTCAATTGAACCCACTTTAGTTTCATGTTTGGCGTGTTCAAGATAAAGCATAATTGTATTTATGATATTGAGCTTGGAATCTATAAGAATTTAATAATCATAAGAGAAATTTTTGTTTTATTAGAGGAGACCAACTTTATTTAAGATACTAGGAGTTCAAACTGGCTTGAGAGTTGCTTGCATGCTCATTTTATCCATGTTCTCCACTTCCTCCCATTTCCTCCTCTTCCTCCATCACATTCTTTATTTCTCTTCCCATTTCTCAATCTCCAACTCATCCTTTCTTTATCCCTAACCAATGCGGATTTGAATAAAGAAGGAGAAAAAGAAAGAGAGAGAAGGAAGTCGGTATGGATTTAGCTTTGAAACTAGACATCGATGAGTATGATCTAACGGACATCAATACAAAAAATTTAGCGACTTCTATTTGGACCAACCAAGTAAGTGGTGTTACTATTGGCTTGGTTGGATGAATTGTATGAGTTATTAACAACATGTGCTCCGTAGCCCCTCCACGTGTCATAATTTATGAGTGTTTGACATGTATTATGTTATGTTATGCTATAACACGAGTTGAAATGAGGATTAATTTCTCAATTTTTTTTTTAAGTTCAAATTTTTAGGAATTTATTGAGAGATTTAGAGACCGAATTTAAATATGATATGGAAGAAAAAAAAAGTTACAAAAGTTTTAAATACTCATTAAAAGTATAAAAGAAAAAAGTAAAAAAAATAGGAAAATCAGATGCTAGGGTAAATTTTTCATTATGACCTTCCCATGTAGGTGACAGTAAGATCGCTAATTAGAGTTTAATAAAGTGGAAAAAGAAAGAAAGAAAAAAAAAGGGAGAAAAAAAAAAGAAAGAAAAAAAGGGAGAAAAAGAAGAATATAACTAGAGTTCAATAAAGAGTTGTTTGATATCAGAGTAGCCGGATTTTAGATTATACAGATTTTTCTTAGGATAAAGAGTCGTATATCTCTATGACTCAGCTCAATGACACGTCTCATCGCGATCAAGTAAGTAGACTAACCCTATTTTGAAGTATATGATATGTTGTAAAACTTGTATGAATTTATTGTATGTTCTGAGTTTCGTGGTAGTTATAAAATGTCCTCGGACATTAAAGAGTGAATGTTAACCATACAAGACAATAATGAATCAAAGTTATAGTGTCTAGATATGGTGAGGAGGAAAAGAGTGGTCGTGAGATATCTCACTAAGCCTTAGGAACAGAGTTGTCGCTGTAGAGTGCGAGACATCTAACCAATGAAATTTTGGTACTAGAAATGATGAAACTGGAGATGGTCCCCAAACGTCTGTATGGACCATTTCCAATTGCACTTTCTTTGGTTCTTTGGCAACCTTTGTGAAGCTAACTCGTTTATATTTTTCCATAACGCAGCTCTCACAAACACCTATATCAATAGATTTTAGGCCTTCTAAAACTCCATTAACAACCATCATCTTCATTTCTTTGATGCTCATATGTGCAAGTTTATTGACACTACTGTAGTGTGTCTAAACATAGTTGCTGTTGCTACGAGTTGTGTATAGGGTTCACCCTACCAGTGTATAGGGTTCCAGATTTTGTGTCTTGTTACCACCATGACACCCTTCACAATCTTTCCCAAACTCTTTCGAAACTCGGCTACATAACCTGTGCTATCCAACTGACCAATAGAGATCAGATTCTTCTTGGGATCAGGAATATGTTTGATATCCTATAATATCCACTCATTTCCTGCTAGAGTTTGTATGTAGACATCTCTCTTCCCTTTAATCTCCAAGGTTTTGTTGTCGGCAAGATACACCTTCCCAAAATTTCTTTATTTGAAATTTTGAAACAATTCTTTACTTGAAATCAAATGAAACGATGCAACTGAATCTAAAATTCAGAATTCAATTGGGATGTTCACACTAAGAATTAGAGCATCCTTAGTATCTTCTGCTGAATAGATAGAATCATTGTCATATTCAAATTTGTGATTTTGTTTTTCTTCAATTTTGTAAAATCTATCAGAAAGTGTCATTTTTCTCCATAATTTCAACACTTCATGTTTGGTTTGTTTGGAGATTTTTCTTGGTTCCTTGATTTTGATCGCCCATGTTTGTTTGGGCTCTTTGATTTACTTCTTTCCCTTCGATCAACACAGAGAGTATTGCCTGATGAATCTCAAATTTCCCATTTGGGAATACTTTCGCTGACATCTCGAATTTCATCAAACTTCAAATGTCCCTAACAAAACAAACTTGTTTGTATTAGGATAAGTTTCAATGAACAGGAATAGAAGAAATCAAACTTGATAGACTAAATGACTCAGATGTCCTTTCTTTCTTCTGCTCCCTTCTTTGCAAGGGTTGAACTATTCTTTCACTCACAGTAAGATCAATCATTCTTGTTCACTCCGTAACGTAACCTATTTCTTCATTCGACTTAACTAACTAACTAACTACTCTTTGCTAGACTGAACTACTCTTTCTCTGAACTACTCTCTCTAGACTGAACAACTCTTTCTCTTAACTATTCTCTCTAGACTGAACAACTCTCTTTATTAGTCTCTTTCTTTTCTCTTTTCAATTATACTACTTGTCGGTAAAAGCTAAAGAAATGTATATAGAATGTGTGGGGCTGGCTTCTTTCTTCTGCTTTCAAGACTGAAGAGTTGTAGAACTTCACTCACCTTAACTCAACTCACTGTAAAGACTTCAACATTCATAATCCTTTCCTTCTTTCATCTATTCTCTATTGGTAAAGCAGCGTCTTCATTTGTTTGCTTGTTCTCCCTGTAAAGACTAAACTCAAGAGGATATTAGGATTGTTGGATAGAAGTCAATACTCCAACCTCTATTAGCTTAACCTCTCCAACAAGGCTTTATCTATTCACGACCAAGAGAAAATAGTTTGAAGCTTGTACCATATTTTTCTTTTTCTTCAATCCTGAGTGTCTATAATAGGGTCTTGTGGTTTCTTTCTCCTTAGCTGGAAGTCAAGGTAAGCTCATTCACCTAATCTATTTCTTTCTCCATAACTACTTCTGAACCTGCAACCGCGTAACCTCTGGACCAAGTGTCTTCGCTCCTCTTCTCATTCTCCTTAGCTACTGAACTCCGCCTATACCTATCTTTTTGGCTTATTCTTATTCATTTCTTTACAGTAGAGACTCAAAGTCAAGATTAATCATACTTGTCAAGAGAGCTACCTACTTACTCTCGAACTTGATTGGAAAAGGTAAGTAAGGACTACTTATTCTTGATCTACTCCTGCCCCTCTCTCTCCTTTCCCTTTACTGTCGGTAAGATATTCATTGCTTGCCGTAATAACCCTATACTCTTTCTATTCTCTGTATTACCTTCTAGTATATTGAACAAGAAGTAAATCCTCAAGAAAGATGAATTCTCAATTTCGACTCTTAACCTTAAACCTGAAGAACAAGTAAAGACTAAAGCCTGAGAGTTTACGGTCTTTAAATAAAAGGAGGGTTACAAGCTGCTATCCTTTCTTCCATTCTCCTGAACTTGAATATTCAATCCTTTATCCCCTATGCTTTCTCTTTACAGTAGAGACTAAAAGTAAAGAAGGTATGAACAGATTTCGCTCTTTATCCGTAAACCCAACTTATTCCCTTGCCTGATTGAAGAAGTAAAGACACAAGATGCATTATCCCTTCTTACAGTTCTAGTATAGGGAGAGGAAAGACTGAACCAACAACTTATTCATTCAATCCGTAAAGCAAGACAAGAAGTAAAGACACAAGAAAGATTAATTCCATCAAGAAAGATTAATTTCATTCCCCTTGACTCGCTAGGTAATAGTAAATAGAACTCCTTGTGTTCGCTAGGTAATAGTAAATAGAACTCCTTGTGTTCGCTAGGTAATTATTAGTATATAACGAATAGGTTCCAGCGGGAAGTAAGTAAATAGGTAAACTACTGATTAGGTTACGGCGTGAAGTAAGTAGGTAGTAAACTACTGATACTGAAAGGCAAGACTAAAGAAAGAGAGTTTGCTTTGAAAGAAGAAAGCGTCACCTTTTCGCTACTGAGCCCTGTATTACTTGTTTAACTCAGGGTAAGTAAATGAATGAAGCTGAGCCGCACCTTTACTGTCTTTGTTTGTGATTGAAGGTATAGGCAAGATGATTAAAGAGAGTTGTAAGTGTTTGAAAGACTGACTGAACTGACACCCTTTGCTACTAAGCCTCAACCAATATTATTACTGAACAATGGAAGATATATCAACTATTCTTTCTCTTCCCAGACCTTATACTCTTTTTTTATTACTTGATTGAAAGACAGACTAACTAACGATTAATGAGACTGAGCTCGTTCTCTCCTTCTTACTTAAACTGTAAACTGATGAACAACTACTTCCTTCTCTTTCTGTTAATCAAGAAAAGACTGTGAGAACTAAAGATTAATTAGTTGCGCTTTACAGTAGAGTAAGTAAATGAACTCTGTAACCATAAGCGAACCTATACTGTCTTTGTTTGATTCAGAAGGGGTAGAGTAAAGATTCCTTCTTTCTTTTACCCTGTTCCTATTATTCTTTAATTAAAGTCAAGTGGCTGAACTAACTCCTTCACGGATAGATAGATAGATAGATAGATAGATAGATATAGATATATTATTACCTGACCTTGCCGAGGCTTTCTTTGACTATTCCTTCCTCAACCGAAACCTTTATACTGATTCATATGACCTTTTCCCTTCTATTACTGTGAGTTATTAATTCAAAGTAAACAAGGTAAGGTAATCAAGGATATTCTATGAATTGACTCTATCTCCCTGATGGCACTGTAGTAAACTCGGCTGAACTCCTTTTCTTTCTTTACCTCTTTCTTATAGTAATACGGACTAGGTGTTTGTTTAACTCGGCTTCTTTAACTAACTAATTTACTCTTTTCGTGCTGTAAAGACTGACTAAAGATTAATTCTTGTTCACGGGCTGTAGTAAGCTTGACTCTCGAGTTGCTTTGTGTACCTATTTATTCCAGAAGAGTAAACACTCAATAACTTAATAACCTCTCGCTGCCCTTCGACTCTAACTACCAACTCTAAACTACTTGCTGGCTTCTTCTTTATGATTCCTTCTTATGCCCTTTGATTGACTCTATTAGTGTCCCGTCAGTAGTTGTTCTTTCATTCACTCTTTTACTTGATTGTAAAGACTAAAGGAAAAGAGGAGTATCCGTTCCTTCACTACTAAACCTGATATAACTCGGTAATTCTCGAAAGTAAAGAAACAAACAAGAGAGAGAAAGAACCAAACCCTTATTCTTTCTTCCCCTTAACTGAATGACTTCTCATTTCAAAGACTCTGTAATCTGTAGATAGTATTCAGTCATTACTTCCTTAACATTCTTTCATTCACTCAACCATTCTGTAAATAGATAGTATTCCCTTTCACCTTTAAAGAAAGATCCTTTGCCAGTAGTAAGTAAAGCCTATAAGAAAGAGACACCTTTTGATTGACTGATTTCATTCTTGTACTCTCTTCAGTAAAGCAGCTAATTAATTGACTTTATTTAATGATTACTCCACGACTGAAGGGAAAGGGTTGGTTGAACAACTTCTTTACTCTGTTCTTTGCTTTGTTGTTTTGTTTGATATTCTATTTGCTTTCAATCCTTCACTTATCTTATCTTATGACTGAGAGTGAACTATAACTTCTCTTTCTCTTCTAACTAACTCCTTAACTTACTGATTTAGCTTTTCCGATCAACCTGTATGTGTGGTTCTGTAAACTCAGACTGAGGATTGATTCTCCTACTGTAGTATGATTCTTGACTTAACTCTTTTACTCGACAGTAAACAAAGGGATAGAAAAGAATGTTGCGGCTGAACCTTATACTCTCTATCTCTTTCACCTCTTTTCCTCTTTATGTAAATAGGTTATGAATCTTCTGTCCTTTACTTTACGGGCTCCCAGCTAGACTCCTTCTTTATCGTGAAGAAGAAAGATTCATGGATTGAACTCGGTAAACAGGTCGATTCCCTTATCTTTTATTTATTCACAGTAAGTAAACTAAGAAAGACTGAACTTTAACAAATCTTTCACCCGCCCTCTCTCTTATTTATCATATTATACTGATCGGAAGGAGGTAAAGTCAAGCTATTTGAAGAAGAACAAACCTTTCTTTACAGTAGAGGAAAGACTAAGAAGTATGAATAATAGTTTACGGTCTTTGTTCTATCTAGAATGAAGGAGTTAACGGCTTTAGCTTTGAAAGAGTAAGGCGTAAGAAGAGAGAGAGAATGCGTGGGAAAAGCGGTAAAGAAAGAGGAAGAGGAATCTGCCTTTCCTGTTGAGTAAAGAAAAGAGAAAGACTGAACCTTAACTCGTAACCCATTTATTCCACCTCCTCGTAAACAAGTCAAGACTAAACTCCTATTTCTGCTTTCTCCTTTTAACTACTTCTTCTGAACCTGCCCCGTATGGAACAACCTCTAGAACGAGTGTCTTCACTTCTCTGCATTCTCCTTAGTTAGTTACTGAACTTTATATAACCTATCCTTTATCTTCTTCTTATTCCTTTACAGGGGAGAAAGATTAATTCGAATTGAAAAGGTAAGTAACGACTACTTATTCTTGATCCTTACTTAACTACTGAACAACCGTATGTAACTCCCTCACCTTGATTACTTGAGCTACTTCTCATTCAATCTGTGAATGAAAGCTTTATTCTATTGCTTGCCGTAATAACCCAATGTCTATTCTCTGTTGGTTGGTATTACCTGATGAGAGTATATTGGCTAAGAAGTAAAGACTATCGAGAGTTTACTGTCTTTGAAAGAGGAAAGCGGGTTAGAAGCAGCTATCCTTTCTTCTATTCTCCTTAGCTACTTGCATATGAAATCCTTTTCCGCTATGCTTTCTTTTCAGTAGAGACTAAAAGTCAAGAAGGTAGATTAAAGAAAGATGAACTGATTTCACTCTTTATCCGTAAACCCTATTCCTTTCCTTGATTCAACAAGTAGTAAAGACACAAGACAAGATGCATTATCCCTTCAGTTCTAGCTAGTATAATAGGGAGAGTAAAGAACCAACTACTTATTCATTCTGTAAAGCAAGAGAAGAAGAAAGAGGGCAAGGGCAGGTGGACGAACCATGAATTCTATTCTCCTTTGCTCGCTAGGTAATTAGTATAGAAAGAATAGGTTACACAGCGGGAACTAGGTAAACTAAACTACTGATTAGGTTACGGCGGGAAGTAGGTAAACTACTGATACTTCAAGTCAAGACTAAAGAGAGTTTACTGTCTTTGTAAAGAAGAAAGCGTCACCTTTTCGCTACTGAGCCCTCTATTTATTACTTGTTCATGTTACTCGGGGTAAGTAAATGAATGAATGAATGAAGCTGAACCGAACCTTTCCTTTACTGTCTTTGTTTGTTTGATTGAAGGTTTGAAGAGGGAGACTAAAGATTCCTTCTCTTGTTTGTTCCTATTCTTTAAAGTGGCTTAGCTAGCTCCGTAACCGTACCTTACCTTCCCCTTATTTATCTTTCTTTCACTTCTCTTTCTCCTCTCACTACTAACTCCTATTCATTCGACTAAACTACTGAACCTAACCTGGAACCACTAGAAGTGTGTGTCTTCGCTCCTCTGCTTTCTCCTTAGTTAGTTCACTCCTATATCTATCTTTTGCTTATTCTGATTCCTTTACAGTAGAGACACTAAAGGGAAAGTCTGATTAATCTTTCTTTCTAGTCGAGCTACTTACTCTCTCTCGAACCTAATTGAAAAGGTAAGTAAAGAAAGACTACCTACTTATTCTTGATCTACTCCTCCACGCTCCTCTACAGCAAGGGTTGAACTCCCTCACCTGAATTACCTTCGCTACTACTTAATTCAATCCAAAAAAAGCTTTATTCCATTACTTGCCATAATAACTTTAGTACTCTGCTTGTCGTAATAACTTTATTACTTGCCGTAATAACCTTAAATACTTTGTCTATTCTATTTTTTGATTACCTGATAGTATATTGAACAACAAAGAAAGACTGAAGAAAGATTAATGGATTGAACGAGGTAAACAGGATGATTCCCCTATTTACACAGTAAGTAAACTAAGAAGAAAGTCTCAACCTTAACTAACCTTTAGCCCTTATATTTATTTTGATTATTCTATTCCCTGACCAGATTTAAGTAGGTAAAGCTAGAAGAAGCCGATCCTGAACCCGATTGAACCTATCAAGGGGGATATTAATTAGCAGTAGAGGAAAGACTATCGATGGATGAGAGTTTATGATGTTCGTTCTAAAATCAAGGAGTTAGCAGCTTTAGCTTTGAAAGACTCAAGAGAAAGAAGAAGAATATCCGCCTTTACTGGAGAGTAAAGAAAAGAGAAGCGACTGAACCTCAACCCGGAACGCATTTATTCCACCTCCTCGTAAACAAGTCAAGACTAAAGAGAAAGCTAGCTACTGAATCTTGTTATTCAAAGTAAAGGAAGAGAAAGCAAGAGAAGATTAATGAGACTGAACGCAAGATAGATGATTTCTCCTTACCTTAATTCCTTACCTATTTATTAAAGGAGGTAAAGCTCTGTCAGTTTATTTGCTTCCTTTACTTTACTTACTGGGGGTTGAACTATTTCTTTTCTTTCTCTACCAGAACTAGAAGAACTTCGGCTTCTTTCTCTGATCCTGAATGAACTCCTACACCTCCTTATTCTTTCAAACACAAGGTAAAGCAAGCACTAAGAAAAAGCCGAAACAAGCATTCTCCTCACACTCCGCCGTAACCTAAACCAATACCAATACTTCTTTACGGTATCTTGTTCTTTCCCTGATTGTCTTTAATTGATCTTTCTTTCCCCTTACTTAATTCTTGTTATTCTTTCTTAGTTAGTTAGTTAGAAGGAAGTGATTGTGTTGTGAGTTATTCTTTCACAAGGTAAGGAAGGTAAAGAATAGATAGATAGATATTCTTTCTCCCCCGTAACTTGATTTAACTCTTTGACTTGTGTTCTCTTTTCTTTTTCCTATTGATAGGATTCTTTAACCAAAGACTCGGGCAACTCCTTAACTCACTAACGCGTCTGTTCCGTATTGAACTCTTCTACTAAGTAAATTGGCTGTCTGGCTGTATGATAAAGAATAAGGTGAAGATTCATTCCTTGCCCGACTATCTTTCTTTGTTTACAGTCTTTGAATAAAGGGGGATACAGACTAAAGTAAGGATGAGACGGATTGAGAACAAGGTAAAGTGACGAACCTGCCCCTGATTCATATTCAATTCTTTTTCTTTCTATTAATTCTCAAATGAAAGACCTATTATCTTTTTTCTTTCTATTAATTCTCAAATGAAAGACCTATTATCTTTTTTCTTTCTATTAATTCTCAAATGAAAGACCTATTATCTTTTTTCTTTCTATTAATTCTCAAATGAAAGACCTATTATCTTTTTTCTTTCTATTAATTCTCAAATGAAAGACCTATTATCTTTTTTTTTGGTAAACTCCTGACTGATATTAACCTATTCATTCTGTTGCTAATAAACAAAGGAAGAAGAAACCGAACTCATGAACCTTTATTCCATTACCTGCTGTTATTGTTAAGGTAAGTTATTCAAACATAGTAACCAAGGCCGAAACATAGTAACCTACTATTCTTTCTTTCAAACATAAGGTAATTAATAAGTCAATCCTCAAGATTCTTTCTCATTCTCCTGTAAAGACCATAACTAAATCAATCTTATCTTCTCCCTATTTTTAGAGATCAAATCCTTTCTTTCTCTTCTCTTTCTCCTGAACTATTAAACCTTTCTTTGCCGTCGAGTTAATTAATCAGGGGGATGAATTGGACTTCTTTCACTCGGTAAATAGAATATAGAATAGGTGTTTGATTGATTGAACTCTTTCTCTTTACTTTACTTCACCAGATAGATGGAATTGTTAAAGTAGTGGCTTCCTTCGCTTCGTCACCTTCAAAGACCGTAAACTGTTGAACCCTTATTACCTGACCTGAACCTAGTTATTTCTATTTCTCCTTATTCCGTATTCTCTTCCTATTCACTCATTCATCTTTCTTTAACTATAAGGTTGCTTGGCTCCATAACCTGAACCTGAACTACTGAACCAGGATAAGAAAAGAAGAAGAAGAAACCTGCCCCTCGGCTTCGCGCCTATACTATTCTTGCACAAGGTAAAACTCAATCATCTATTGATTCTCGGTCTCTTTTCTTTGCTTAATCACCTTCAAACACATTGGACTTTACGCTTTACGGTTCTTTTCTTGATCTTCTACTTATACATACTGTAACCTAAGATAAGAAACCCCCTTGTCTCACTCTCTTATACCTCTTGAACCTATGGGTCTCATTCTCCTCTTCTTTCTTTCTCTCCTGTAAGAAGGATAAATGATCCTGAACCTGATTGAAGGAGGTAAACTCTTCTCCTCAAGCGACACCCTTTTCTTTTCCTTCTTTAACTCAGTCTTCGTCTTGGTTCCTTAACCGGAACCTTCTTTCTTTCACGAGGTAAAGTAAACTCCTTAACTACTGAACCTCTCCCTTTCACGAAGAGTAAACAAAGACTCTTTATTAATTCGACAGATAGAATTCAAACATTGGGTAACTAGGCTGAGGATTGAATTGCCTCTACCTGCCCTGTCAAAGATGAATACTCAAATGAGATAGACTGATTTCTTTCACAAGGGAAATAGATAGACAGGCTGGATGAAAGGTCAAGCTCCCGAACACCCATTTCTTTCTTCTTTCTCACCTCGTACAACTATCAGCTTCTCTCCTTAACTCAATCAATCACCTAGGCTTCTTTCCTTCGATCTTAGTTCTAGCTTTCTTTTATTTATTGCCTTTACTTGGTAAACTGGAATAGGTCTTTGAATCTTCTGTCCTATTGTATTGTTCTCGTTGCTTCTCTTCTCTCACTATTCTTGAACAATTTCTCATTGCCTTAACCTATTGCTTCTTTTCCTTCACTTCTATTCTATCTATGTACCGGACAGAAGTTGTTCTAGTTCTTTACCCTTCTTTAAACAGTAAAAAGGCTTAGCTCTGGCTCTTTCTTCTCTTTCTCCTTACCTAAATTCTTGTGAGTTATTCTTGAACTGTAAACAAAGACTCAACTCAAGATGAGAGTTTATGAACTGAACAGGACATATGGTCGGTCTCTTCTCTTTATTTTCCTTTGATTCTGAGACTGATTCAATCAAGATTTGCTCATTCACCTCTTTATTTTATTCTTTGACTTCTTGAACGGTAAAGAGGCTTAGCTCTGTCTCTTCTCTTTCTCCTAAATGATTTCTCCTTCAGTTCTTGTTCTTTCTTGCGAGTTATTTTTTCTTTAAACTATCAACTCGTTATATGGAATGGGTTCATTCTGTAGCTAATGAATGTAACCTAAAGACTAAAGATTAAGACGACTGATGGAACTCGGTAAAGTAAACTCCTGTTGAACCTTTGACTTTACTCCCGTCAGTGATAGTTCCGTATTATTAGTTCTTGTTCCCCTCTCCCTTCTTTAACTGTAACCTCGGTGATTGTGTGTCTCGCTGCTTGGCACCTTTCCTCTTCATGATGGATCCTTTTTCTCTTGCTCTTGTTTTGCTATTTCCTATAAGATAAGAAGGATTTATTCTCTGATTCCTTCTTTAAAACTATAAACTCCCAAACCTGGACGAACTATTCTTCTTTCACTCGGTAAAGCTAGAAGAAGAACCTTTCGAGTCGAGCCATAGTCTTTAGAAGAAAACTGAACTTCTCCTGAACCTCTACACCTGGGTTGAACAATTTCATTCCCTCTCCCTATCGGTCTCATGCCTTCGCCTCTTCGCCTGTCGGTCTCAGGCCTTCGCCCCGCACCTCTACCTCTTTATCTCACAATTTCATTTCCTGAACCTGAGGGAAATAACTCTTGGACTCTCCTTTAAGTAAGAAAAATGAATGAAAGTTGACTCCTCTCTCTATTTATTCTTTCTTTCACAAGTAAAGACTCTAGATAAAGCCTGACCCCGATTGAACTTCAAAAGAAGATAAGAGTCACCCACCACCACCCCATATTCAAACCCAAGGTAAAATAAAAGCAAAAGAGAAAAAGGTACATACGACTCAATGAAAGAGGAATGAGACTGAACCTATCCTTTCTTTACCTTTATGTGATCTTCTTATTATTGATTAACCTGACCCGGAACCACAAGTCAAGATTACTTATTCCTTCTTCTTCACTACTTCAGGAACCCTCTTTCACTATGATTCTCTTCTCGTCGAGTAGCTCTTCGCTCATTAGCCTCTATAACCAACCTTGGGAAATCCTCTCCTCCTTTACTTTATAGTCAAGCTACTTATTAATGAACGTCTTCTCGTCTCGTTGCTGTACTCCGCTCCTTCTTTGTTGAAAACAGCTCAAACACTCTGTCTTGGTCTTTCTTTGCTCCTGTCCTGTCCTTTCCTTACGGGGTGGATGGGTCTCTTTCTTTTCTTTTCTATTCTTTCTGGATTTAACTGTAAACAAGGTAAAGCATTTCTTTTGCCCTTCCCCTTTCTTTATTAATTAACCTTCCCTGAACCTATAGATTCTTGAACGGATTCCCTATCGGTAGAGTTGCTGCGCTTCGCTCCTCTTTCCTTAAAAGCATTACTTACTTTCGAGTCAATGAATGAAATCCAGGAGACAAGAGAAAGACTCTTTCACTCTTTATCCTTCTCCTATTAAATGGTAAAGCTGCTTGCTTCGGTCAATCACCTACCTCAGTCCTTATACATAAATGAATTTAATCCCTTCCTTTCTTATTCTTGAACCTATTCATTGTCATAAGACTCACCAACACCACGTAACAAAGCTGCTTCGCCTCGCGGTCTCATTATTTGGGGCCTCTCTAATTCTCGTTTTCGTTGCTTTGCTCAATCACTACTTTTCTGTTGAGTTATGGAGTCTGCTCCCTGTATTTATAGCTTGATCAACGGCTATATCCGGTAAAGCTATATCCGGTAAAGCTATATATGGTAAATAGCTATATATAGTAGATGGTTAAATCTGGTAAAGCTATATTTAGTAGACTGAACCATATATATATATCCCGTCCAGTAAAGCTTTGAAGATGTACTTTCTATTCTCTGTACTCTCTCTTGTTGTACATACCTGAAATCATCAAATAAAAAAATCCTTTTAGCCAGAGTTCTCCTTGCAATTTTCTCTATCCTTTTCTTTGTGTTCATCTAGATCGAGTGTGTGCGTTGTTGATGCTATCCTAACAACTGGTATCAGAGCAAGGCAAAATTCACCACGATCTGTGAAGATGGAAAGTTCAAAGATTGGAATTGAGAAGTTCGATGGATCCGATTTCAGTTTCTGGAAGATGCAGATTGAAGATTATCTGTACTAGAAAGATCTTCACAAACCTCTGTTGGGGGTGAAGCCGGATACCATGACCACGGAACAGTAGAAGCTCAAGGATCGATAAGCCTTAGGGATGATCCGGTTGACGCTATCCAGAAACGTGGCGTTTAATATCATCAAGGAGAAGACAACGTCAGATCTGATGAAGGCGCTGTCAAATATGTATGAAAAACCATCGGCTATGAACAAGGTGTATTTGATGTGTAGATTGTTCAATCTACAGATGTCTGAAGGTGGACGTGTTGCGGATCATATAAATGAATTCAATATGATCATAAGTCAACTGGGTTCGGTGGAAATTAATTTCGAAGATGAAATTAAAGCGTTGATTTTGATGTCATCCTTACCCGAGTCATGGGATACTATTGTTTCCGCAATCAGCAGTTCCCGAGGATCTGATAAACTGAAGTTTGATGAAATTTGAGATGTAGTTCTCAGCGAAAGTATTTGCAAACGGAAAACTAGAGATTCATCAGGCAATGCTCTCAGTGTTGATCGAAGGGGAAGAAGCAAATCAAAGAGCTCAAACAAACATGGGCGTTCAAAATCAAAGAACCGGGGAAAATCTCCAAACAAACCCAACGTAACGTGTTGGAGCTGTGGGGGAAAAGGACACTTTCGGACAGATTGTACAAAACTAAAGAAGAAGCAGAATCATAAATCTGAAGATGATGATGATTCTATATACACAACAAAAGATGCTGAGGACGTTTTAATCCTTAGTGTGGATAGCCCAGCTGAATCCTGGATTTTGGATTCAGGTGCATCGTTCCATTCGTCTCCAAGTAAGGAATTGTTTCGAAATTTCAAATCAGGAAATTTTGGGAAGGTGTATCTTGCCGACAACAAAGCCTTGGAGATAGAAGGAAAGGGAGATATCTCTATACAAACTCCAGCAGAAAATCTATGGACATTACAAGATGTCAAATACATTCCTGGTCTCAAGAAGAACCTGATCTCTATTGGTCAGTTGGATAGCACAGGCTATGCAGCAGAGTTTGAAAAGAGTTCCTGGAAGATTGTGAAGGGCGCCATGGTTGTTGCGCGTGGCACAAAATCCGAAACCTTATACACAACTGCAGAGTGTATAAACATGACTACTGCTGCTGAGAGTGCTTCCAATTCAAGTCTATGGCACAATAGACTTAGACATATGAGCGTCAAAGGAATGAAGATGCTGACTGCGAAAGGAGCTTTAGAAGGCTTAAAATCTGTTGATATGGGTCTTTGTGAGAGCTGCGTTATGGGCAAACAGAAACGAGTTAGTTTCACAAAGGCTGCCAGAGAACCGAAGAAAGTGCGGTTGGAAATGGTCCATACAGACGTCTGGGGACCATCTCCAGTTTCATCACTTGGTGGATCAAGGTACTACGTCACCTTCATCGATGACTTTAGCAGGAAGGTATGGGTTTACTTTCTGAAACACAAGTCAGATGTGTTTACCACCTTCAAGAAGTGGAAAGCTGAAGTTGAAAATCAGACTGGCTTGAAGATCAAATGCCTGAGGTCTGACAATGGAGGAGAATACAACAAATCAGAGTTTATAACATTTTGTGCAGCTGAGGGAATTAGATTAATAAGAACAATTCCCGGTAAGGCAAGACAAAATAGTATTGCAGAAAGGATGAACAGAACATTGAATGAGCGAGCAAGAAGCATGAGGATTCATTCTGGATTGCCAAAGACATTCTGGGCTGATGCTGTGAACACAGCAGCATATTTGATTAATAGAGGGCCGTCAGTACCCTTGGAGTTCAAATTGCTCGAAGAAGTATGGACAGGAAAAGAACTCAAGTACTCTCACTTGAGAACCTTTTGTTGTACTGCGTATGTCCATGTTGATCCAGAGAAGAGAGATAAGCTTGATGCTAAGGCCGTGAAATGCTACTTCACAGGCTATGGCTCTGACATGTTTGGGTACAGGTTTTGGGATGAGAAAAATATGAAGATCCTAAGACACTGTGATGTGACCTTTGATGAAAATGTCATGTACAAAGACAGAGAGAAGATAAACTCTGAGACTACGAAGCAAGTGGGAGTTGAACTTGAGTGGCAAGAAAATTCACGCAGTGATGGTACAACAGAAGCAAAAGAAACTCCTGATCCTATTGCTGAAGAACCAGACGTGGAGCAAGTAGCACCTGAGCAGGTGTTGAGAAGATCATCCAGAACTACCAGAGCACCAGATAGATATTCAACCTCATTACATTATCTGTTGCTGACTGACGAAGGAGAACCAGAGTTCTTTGATGAGGCCCTACAAGTGGAAGATTCAACCAAGTGGGAGCAAGCCATGGATGATGAGATGAGCTCACTTGAAAGGAATAATACGTGGGTGCTGACTGAGTTGCCTACAGGAAAGAGAGCTCTGTTGAACAAATGGGTGTTCAAAATCAAGGTTGAACCAGATGGCAGAAGGAGGTTTAAGGCCCGGTTAGTAGTTAAAGGATATTCACAAAGAAAAGGCATTGATTATGCTGAGATCTTTTCTCCAGTTGTGAAATTAACTACTATCCGAATTCTGCTGAGTATTGTTGTATCAGAGAATTTGCACCTCGAGCAAATGGATGTAAAAATGGCTTTTTTACATGGAGATCTAAATGAGGAGATCTATATGCAGCAACCCGAAGGGTTTGCAGCTCCAGGCAAGAAGCACATGGTGTGTAAGCTCAATAAGAGCTTGTATGGACTGAAACAAGCACCGAGACAATGGTACAAGAAGTTTGACTCCTTCATGAGCAAGAGTGGTTTCCACGGAAGTGAAAAAGATCAGTGTTGCTACCTCAAGAAATACACTGATTCTTATGTGTTTCTACTCCTGTATATGGATGATATACTAATTGCTGGATCAAGTATGAGGGAGATAAACCACCTGAAGGCAAGCTTGTCTTCAGTATTTGAGATGAAAGATTTAGGTGCAGCGAAGCAGATCCTTGGGATGAGGATTTCTCGAGATAGATCTGCTGGCACATTAAATCTATCCCAAGAACAGTACATTGAGAAGGTGTTGTCCAAATTCAAGATGAATAACGCTAAACCCAAGACTACACCCTTGGCAAATCATATTAAATTGTCAAAGGGGCAATCTCCCAAGACAGTTGAGGAACGTGAGCACATGGCATCAGTTCCGTACGCTTCAGCAGTTGGGAGTTTGATGTATGCTATGGTCTGCACTAGACCTGACATAACACATGCAGTGGAAGTTGTTAGCAAGTACATGGCAAATCCAGGGAAGGAACATTGGGAAGCTGGGAAGTGGCTTCTGAGATATCTGAGAGGTACATCCAATACTACACTTTGTTATGGCAATGGCAAAGTAGTTCTGCAAGGTTTTGTGGATGCTGATTTGAGTGGAGATGTAGACTCCAGCAAGAGCACATCTGGGTATATCTACACTATAGATGGAACAGCAGTGAGTTGGATGTCCAAGCTTCAGAAATGCGTTGATCTTTAATCTACTGAAGCTGAGTACGTGGCTATAGCTGAAGCTGGAAAGGAGATGATATGGATGACAGACTATCTAGAAGAATTAGGCCGGAAGCAGTGCAAGAAGATCCTTCATACAGATAGTCAGAGTGCCATACAGTTGGTGAAAAACCCAGTCTATCATTCAAGGACAAAACACATTAGAAGACGGTACCATTTCACTCGCAGGTTAGTGGAAGAAGGCGATATGTGTTTGGAGAAGATAGAGGGTGCAAAGAATCCAGCAGACATGTTGACAAAATGTGTTGATGTTGGAAAATTAAGGTTATGCGAAGCCCTAATTGGTATGGTGTAGGATCAGTCTCCAAGTGAGAGAATTGTTGAGTTATGGAGTCTGCTCCCTGTATTTATAGCTTGGTCAACGGCTATATCCGGTAAAGCTATATTTCGTAAAGCCATATATGGTAAAGCTATATCCAGTAAAGCTACATATGGTAAATAGTTATATATAGTAGATGGTTAAATCTGGTAAATCTATATTTAGTAGACTGAACCATATATATATCCCGTCCACTAAAGCTTTGAAGATGTACTTTCTATTCTCTGTACTCTCTCTTGTTGTACATACCTGAAATCATCAAATAAAAAAATCCTTTTAGCCAGAGTTCTCCTTGCAATTTTCTCTATCCTTTTTTTTGTGTTCATCTAGATCGAGTGTGTGCGTTGTTGACGCTATCCTAACATTTTCTTCCCCGTAACCGATATGATCCACGCTACTTCGTTCACTCAAGCTCTGAAGTCAAGCCGAAACTAAAAGGGAGAGAGAGGAAACCGAAACAAACCCTTCACTTCTTATACTCACTCTATTCCTTTACCGTCGAGAAAAGAAAAGAGATAGTGAAACCGAACACCTTCTTGAACAGTAAACTCCTTTAAAGAGAGACCATTGATTATTCATTCAATTCAATCCCCTCCCTATTTATCGAGCTATTTTAGAACTCATGAGACTTATTGTTCCTATTTATTCAATCAATGAATTAGCTTAGCTTCTTTACAGGAGAGGAGCGAAGCTGCGAGACGAGACTGTAAAGGAAGGAGAGGAGAGTAAACATTAGCTGCGGAGACTGACTCCGGAACAAGAATGAAATCGAAAAGATGAATGAGAGTGAACCTCCTAACCTATTAGCTTCTATACCTTCCCGAAACCTTTTTTCCTGATTGAGCTCGGTAACTAGGCTTTAAACAAATAGACTCACTAAGCGTAAATGGAAACTGCTTCCCTTCTCGGCTTCTTTCTCTTCTTCTCCTTTCTTTTACTTCTCTCTGATTCTCGAGCTACTTGACTTACTCATTCAGCTTTTCTGGTATTCCCTTCAGTTCTCTTCTCGAGTTCGTTATTCTTTTACAGTCTCTTGAACTATTTATTAGTTTGACTTCTGAACCTTAACTCGCCTTGACTTCGCCCCTACACCTTTTCCTCTATTTATTCCCTGACCAGATAGATTGAATAAGGTAATTCATAACATAAGTTAATCCTCAACTGCTTATTAATTCTCCTTCACCTCTACAACTCGGCTTGGCTTCTCTTCTCTTACCTCCGTAACTTACTTTATTGATTCAAAGACTAGACTAGGTAGTAACGCATATTCAATTTATTCGTTCTCTTCTCGAGTTCGTTATTCAATCCGTAATTGTAAAGAAAGCAAAGACTGAAGATTCATTCTACTTCTTTTCCAAGGTAAAAGACAAAGAGAAAGCCGAAACCTGAAACCCTTATTCCTTCTTGATCAAGGTAAACTTATTCCTTCCTTATTCTAGAATTATCCTTCACTACATTTATTCATTATGATTAACTACTGAACTCGTTAAAGCTTCTATTAATGAATCTACTCTTCTGTAACCCAGGGTTGAACTATCTCTTTTCTTTTCAAAGACTGAAAACGAATCTTCTCGTTCTCTTTTCTTTCCGATTCTTTCTTAGAGGTAAAGCTAATAACCTTTCTTTCCTCTCTCTCCTATTTATTCTTGAACTGTTAAAGATAGGACTCAGTCATCATTTCTTTGTCTCGAGCTTCTTTCACTGTTGGGTAAAGCAACTCAATTGCCAGAACCTTCTTTATCTTTGTCCTCTCCCTCGTTACTTACTTTTTCAACCTTTCCTCTATTTTTTATTACCTTCCCGTCACCACTGTAAACAAAGCCAAAACTCAAGAAGATTCCTTTACCTTCACCTTCCGATTCATTTGACTCAACAGTTAGTCAATCCTCAACCTCAACCCTTTGTTATTACTTGATCGAACTGTAAAGGTGAAACTCAAGATGAAAGTTAGTTCCCCAGCTCTTGATCCTCTGCCTTCTTGTTCTTATCTATTGATTCTTCAACGGTAAACTCAATCAATCACTACTTACTCAACCTCAACCCTTTTACTGAACCTGATTGAGCTGTAACCTCGGCGTGTCTCAAATCTGTTCTTTCTTTCTCCTATTTAATTAACTTCTACTGTAACTAAGGAAAGAAATAAATCATTATGAAATCCAGAACCTCTCCGGTAAAGCAGCTGAGCTCCGGGACCTAACCCTGATTGAACTGTTCCTGTGGCTGGACTATTCTACTATTACTGATGAACCTTTTCATTGCTGAACTCCTTCTTACCTCAGTCTTGAACAAGGTAAAGAGGAGGAGAATGATTAGGGTTGAACTATCTCTTTTCTTTTCAAAGACTTTCAAGTTCGCTACTGATCTTTTCTTTCCTTCACCTTCCGAGGTAAGTAAGTAAATGTGTCTTTGTTTGTTTCGTTCTCTTATTTATTCTTTCAGGAGGTAAACTGTATTCATTCTGATTCTTTCACTCTTTTACTCGGTAAAGTCAGTCAAGCAGCTGGATGATCAGGTCCTTCTTCCTATCCTTGTCTGGTCTCTCATTTGTAATTAACGAAGTCAAGACTGAACCGCAAACCCTTTGTTACTTCACCCATGTTATTCTAAGTAACTGAAGAGAAAGCAAGAGAAGATTAATGATCAAGCTTAGCTACTGAACCTGAACAACCTGATTTCACTCTTTTACTCTCTAAAAGAAAGGAAAGACTGAACCTCAAACCTGAACCTTTACCTTATACGCGTTTATAGTAAAAGAAATTCGAGAGACTCTTTAGTCATTCTCCTTTACTGTTCTATAATCAATGGAATTAGCAGCTAGCTTTGAAAGACAAGACTCAAGCTCAAACCTTATACTTGATATTACCTGACTGGATTGACCAGTAAACACTCAAGATGAAGAAGAAACAATTCTCGTGCACTTTCGGTAAATTCTCAAGAAGAAGAAATGAGACTTAACTTACTTTCTCTGATCCTCTCCCTTCCCCTATTGATTCTTAAACTATAAACTAATTAAGACTGACCAACTGAAAGAAAGATCAGCTCATTCACCTCTCTCTCTCTCTATTCGCTGAAGTTCTTGTTCGAGGTAAACTCTTAAACTACTTATCCCCTCCCTATTTATTCGTTCATTTATTGAGGTAAAGTAAAGCAGCTAATGAATTTACTCTTGTTGATTGAACAAGGTAAGCTTCTCTCCTTCAATCCTTCAAAAAACACTGTAACCTCCTCTCCTTTTCTTTTCCTATTTATTCACTATCAAAGAGAAAGATGAATGAAACTCAACAGTAAAGGCTCAATAAGAATCACTGATCATGAACTGTAAGGAAAGACTGAACCAAAGACGATATTCCCTGAACTTATTGAACTCGGGTAATTAATAAGTCAATCCTCTTGATTCATTCAATAGTAAACACTCAAGAAGCATGATCCTTCACTCCTTTGTTCCTTGCTTGCTTTCACTCCTGCCCTGATTTACCTGACCTGAACTACTGAACGCACCTTCTTGATCTTCTCCTCCTTCTCTGAAAGATTCGTTAGACTGTAAGGACCATTTATGATTTAGTCGATGCTTTCCCTTATTTTTAGGGCTATTTGAGAGTATAGGTAATTCCATATATTAAGTCAATCCTCTCCCGCGACACCCTTTTACTGATTTAACTCGACTTCGCTCCTTCACAGTCAGTTCGTGTTCGTTCACCTTTCACTCTTTGTAAACTAAGACTCAACTCAAGCCTTATTCATTCTTGTCCCTGATGGAGCTCTTTCACAAGGTAAAGCCGAAACAAGACAGAATTCACTCTCCCTTCACTCTCAGTCAATCCTACTTCTTAATTATCCTTACTTAACTACTTGACTCACCTTCTTTGACTCGGGGTAAAGCCTATGAAGTAGCTCTCTTGCTTTCCTTTGANCTGAACCTGAACACGGAATGCCAGAATCAGAATCAGAATCAGCCTTCGGAACCAGAACCTTTGACTTTATGACCTGAACTTGACAGTCAAATGAATGACGGAACCAGAACCGATATGACCTTCGCTACTGAACCTTCTTGAACTGGGTAAAGCCGCTAATGTACTCTTCCTGAGAACCTATGGATTCTTGAACGAGGTAAAGAGGAGGATGATTCTTGACTACTCTCCGGTAAACAAAGAAAGATGAATGAGACTGAACCACTTACTTCCCCTTTGACTCTATTCCCTGAACTTATTGAACTCGGGTAATTGCTAAGTCAATCCTCTTGATTCATTCAACAGTAAACACTATCGAAGCATGATCCTTCACTCCTCTCCGGTCGAGCGGTTTTTTCACTCCTTTCTTGCTTGCTTGCTTTCACTCCTGCCCTGATATTACCTGACCTGAACTACTGAACGCACCTTCTTTCTCTTCTCCTCCTTCTCAAATGAAAGATTCGTTAGACTGTAAGGACCATTTCTGATTTAGTCGATGCTTTCCCTTATTTTTCGGGCTATTTGAGAGTATAGGTAATTCCATATATTAAGTCAATCCTCTCCCGCGCCACCCTTTTATTGATTTAACTCGGCTTCGCTCATTCACAGTCAGTTCGTGTTCGTTCACCTTTCACTCTTTGGAAACTAAGACTGAACTCAAGCTTTATTCATTCTCGTTCACTACCTAACTTGTCCCTGATTCAGCTCTTGAACAAGGTAAAGCCGAAAGAAGACGGAATTCACTCTCCCTTCACTCTCAGTCAATCCTACTTATGAATGAGACAGATGTAGTAGACAGTAAGATAAAGAAGAAGAAGAAGGAAGGGCATTCTCCGTACCCTATTTATTTCTTCTTTCTCCTTGTTTACCGGATGGATTTCTCTGTAAAAGATCAGTACTCCTTATTTAGGACTCCCTCTTTCTTAATTATCCTTACTTAACTACTTGACTCACCTTCTTTGACTCGGGGTAAAGCCTATGAAGTAGCTCTCTTGCTTTCCTTTGATTCTGTCTTCAAATTCAAGATTAATTCCCCTTCCGTAAACTATCTGCTTCTCTCACTCCTTCCCCTATTTCTTCTCTAACGGTAACCGTAAACTAAGACTGCCCGAAAGATTCATTTTATTATGGAACTCTGTAAACTCGATAACTAAATAACCTAAACCGCACTTCCCTTCAGCTCTAACTTTAAACTGCTTGCTTCGTTGGTTCTTTCCTCTTCCTTCCTTAAAAGGGTTCCTTCGCCTTTTTTTCTTGACTATACTATGTCTGGTCAGTTCATTCTTGTGTTAATTTATTCGACTGTAAAGACTATTAAAGGCAAACTAGAGTATCAGCTCCTTAACTCATTCACCTGCCGGTTTCCCAATTCCATTCCCTGAACCCGATGTAACTCAGTAATTCTCTTCTTAGAAGTCTAAAGGAAGAAAGCAAGAGAAGAACGAGGAATGAATTATCTATCTATCCCTTACTTAGACAGTGGAAAGAAGAAGAATAAAACTTGACTACAGTTATGCATCAAATGAAAGAAGAAGAAATTCAGGAGTTAGAAGTCAATTCATTCAATCGTTCACCTTTCCCTGATTGAACTTGGTAATTAGGAAGTCAGGAAGGAAAGACTGAAGATGCATTCCCCTTTACTAAAGAAGAAAGAACAAAAGAGAAATAGAAGTTGCTCAAGCTATTCCATTGCGCCTGCCCCTTCTAGCTACTTTACTTGAACTTTCTGTAACTGATCTGTTCGCCTCTCCCTATGTTTCCCTTCTTTCACTCTGGAATAAGGTAATAGGTTTTTGGTTTAGTCCTTTCTCCTTCCCCTGCCGCTTGTAAACTCGGTTGAACAAGGTCAATAGGCTGGATAGGATGATCAGCTCCTTGCCCTCGGCCGGCTGAGCTACTTTGACTATTTCTTCTCCTTTCCCTGACTGTAAACTAAGCTAAGACTGAACTCTCGTCGTTGCTTGGCTCCTCTCGTTCGCTATCGGTCTCATTGCTTCGCGACGTAACCTGTGTCCTTTACTTAACAACTTCTTCTCCTCAACGTAAAGATTAATTCGAGTTTACAGAAAGAGAATGAAAGAAAGATCAGCAAGCTCCTTCCTCTCCCCTGTCGGTAAAGTTGCTTCGCTCCTGAACCTCTATTCTCGTCAGTGATTGAAGGAGGTAAATGAAATAGGTCTTTGATGGAACTCTTTTACTATAGGCTGTATGAGAAAGTGTTGAAAGCGAAAACAAGAGTCCATGAATTAGCTGCTTTATAGTCGAGCTCCGTAGTAGGAAGGGAAGTCAATCAATCCACAATCATTTTCACTCCTTTTCCTATTTTATTTATTCAACCACTCTATAAACAAAGCGCCCAAACCGACACCCTTTTCCTTCACTGATATTACCTAACCTGATTGTCCTTGTTTAATGGATAGGTTCAGTTGTTAATTCATTCCCCTTCACTCGTCTCCCTATCGGTCTCTTCTCATTTCTGTCCTCTCCCTGAACAGTCAAAGATCGTAAACAAAGACTCCTCTCCTCTCCTATTCATTCTCCTGAACCTGCTGCCTGTCTATTCCCTGTCCTTTCCAGTCTCGTAAATTCATTCAATCCGAAACCTATCCCACTACTAATAATTACAGTTGTTCTAGAATAAAGGGAGAAGAAAGTGAAACAAGAATGAACTCCTTTGCCTTTCTTTAACTCTATTCTATGTATTAGCTGACGTACACCTTTGCCTTTCTTGGACTCTATTCTACGTATTACCTGACTTTCTTTGTCGTTCTCTTTCTTTGACTTACTGGGGGGTTAGTTAGGGTTATTAGGAGAAGAGGGAGTAAGTAGCTCGTCGAGACTGTTGTAAAGGAGAGGCATTCGAATCATTTATTTAAGTTTCGAATAATTTAGTTTAGTTAGGGAGCTTTAGCATAATCAAATGAAAGAAAAAGCGTGTAAAGTCAAGACAGACTCCTCATGCATTCTCTATTCTTTCACCTATTCTATTTCTTCTATCTAACTGTAAACTCCTGCACCAGATTGTATTGAATTGAATCACCTCTCCAACTCGGTCTCATGGCTGGACTCCCCTGCCGCTCGTAAACTCGGTTGAACAATGCCTGACCTCATTCTGCTTTTCCTCTATCTATTCCCTTGACTGTAAACAAAGAGAAAGACTGATTATTCTTTAGAGTGAACTCCGGCCATAACCTATCCAACTCTATCTCATTGCTCCTCTCCCTACTAACTCCTATTCATTCTCCTTAACTCCTTCACACAAGGTAAAAGATCAAGACTCCACCTTCAACCCTTTCCTTTCCCTTTCCTTTCCCTTTCCTTTCCCTTTCCTTGCAGCTCCTGAACAACCTAGTTATTCAAAGACTGTAACCTCGGTTCATGAAGTAGCTCTTTGATTGAACTCGTTAATGTAGAAGGAAAGCATCAAGCAAGACAAGATTCATTCTCTTTAACTCCCTCCCAGATGGAAGAAGGTAAAGCTATTCCATTGCCTATTTATTCAAACACAAGGTAATGCGGAAGTCAAGACGAAACATTCCGGAGAGTTAGAAGTTCAGATAGAGTCAATTCCTTCTCCTGCTCCTCTCCTTCTTGTTACAATTAGAAATAGAGTATAGGCTGACAGAATAATCTATTCATATTCAATCCCGAACCTTTATCAATCTCATGAACTTGAACCAGAACTTTGACTGGGGAGGAAAGTAGTAAAAGAGAGAGACTGAACTTATGAACCTGAACCGGAACCTCAAACAAAAACAACCTTTACATTAGGAGGGTAAACAAAAGAATAAGAAAAAAGAGAAAGAACTCATTCACCTGACCCTTTAGTAAATGAATGAAGAAACCGAAACCCTTCGCTCCTTCCCCTCTCCTGTCGGTAAAGCAGCTTCGTTCCTTCACTGGACCTAGATGAAACTTATCCTTGACTGTGTTTGAAGGGAGAGTTTATTCATTAGATTAACTGCTTTCCAAGAGACTAGATTGAAGAAGAAAATGAAAGATTAATTCTAGTTTACAGGAAGGAAAGAAGAAACCTTAAACCTTTTCCTAATTGGACTCGAGAAAGATTATTCTTTCTCTAATCCTTGATTGAACTCTTAAACATATGCTGGATGAGAAGGAAGAAGGTAAAGCATATGAAATCCTTATATAACTCTTTAGTAGCATAAAGAAAAAAAGTCTATCCTTCCTTATTTTTTGAGCTATTTAGGGCTAGAGGTAATTGAGAAGTAAAGAGTCCTTATTCGTCAGAGTTTCTGGAACTGGCTTGCTTGCTTGCGAGGCTGGCTTTCTTGCTTGAACTCAAACACTCCTTTTATTCATTCTCATTCACTCCTGACCCTATTCATTCTTGATCTGATCCTGAACCTGATTGAATTGTAAACAAAGAGAAAGACTCCTTTCCGTATTCATTCTCATTTAACAGGAGTATTACTGATTAACCTGAACCTCTACAACTCGTTAAAGCAATTCCATTTCCTACCCTTCTCCAACAACTATCAGCTTCTCGTCTCGCTGCTTCGTCCCTCTACAACTCTTCTTGTGTCTTCGCCTCTTTGCCCTACGGGTCTCAGGTCTTCGCCCCTTTTCCTCTCCCACCTGTAACTGCAATAAAGATCCATTCTCTTCGGTTTGCCTTCTTTGTTTTGACTCCTCTCCCTTCTTTCACTCTAGAATAAGCAAGGGAAAGGAAATAGGCTGGATTGGATGATCAGCTCCTGCCCCTCTCCCTACCGGTCGAGCTGTTTCACCCCTCGACTTCTTTCTCTGATCTTCACTCTTTTCCTCTCCTCCTGTAAACAATGTTGGATTTCAATAATCGGCCGGGAAATCCTTTCTTTTGGGTGAGAGGAAATAGTCGACAAAAGGTTGTTGGAAGAAAAATAAAATGCGTAAAATAAGAAAGAGAGTGAATGATGAAATTTTGACTGCGCCTTTAATTCAGGTTGTACAATATTCTGAACAGATTTCTATTTAAATATAACTCAATTCTAAAAATGGCTGGAGAGTGGCCAACTGAATCTGTGTCACTTCCTACTAAATTGCCGTCTAAAACTTAGTTAATCCATTCGACGTGTTTGTCAAATGGTCAAACGGAGAAGGAATGTAATCGTGTGAATCTAAATAAGGAAAAATCAGGTTTTATCTAACAATCTCCTCCTAAAACCTGTGGTATATCTACCTTATTTCGTTTCAACTCCGTTTTGAGCCCTATGGCTCGGTGTCCCTGGCGGCATGTCCTCCAGACTCCACGTCTTGTTCGCCGCCTCTTCTTCGAGTTGGCGCGCCGCCAGTCCAGGTGGTTCACCTCTTCCTAATAGGTCTTCCATCTTTCGGTACCTAGCCGAGAGGTTGACTGGTTGCTCTATCTCCAGCTTTAGGATGTCAAGGCGGTTTGCCGTGCACCAAACTTGCGTGAGCAACCGTCGTCGAGCATCGCGGATCCTAAGTAGCCCGCGTTTGATGGAAATGTGGCAGCCGGCCTTATCGAGTTGACCCAGGCTCATAATATTAGCCTTGAGTCTCGGGATGAAGTAGACGCCGGTCAGCTTGTGATGATTGCCTCCCTTACCGACGAACAGGACTGTGTCGTGCCCTTCGATCTCGACGACAGAGCCGTCGTCGAGTTTCACCGTCCAGCGAATCCCCGAGTCAAGCTCGGAGAATGCAGACTTGGCCCTAGTTATATGGTTTGTTGCCCCCGTGTCGAGGACCCATTGCCGGTGCTCTTGCTGCTCACCTCTTTCACTGATTTGAGCGAACATTCGCTCCTCCTTCAGTTGAATTGTCTCCCCAGCCGGTGCCTTTGTTATGCACAATTGGAGCTCTTCCTCGGGTTCGACGCTCACCGGAGCAGTTATGCCGTCGTCGATTACCTCTGTGGATTTAGGGAGCTCTTCCTCGGGTTCGACGCTCACCGGAGCAGTTATGCCGTCGTCGATTACCTCTGTGGATCTGGGGAGCTCTTCCTCGGGTTCGACGTCAGGTAGGATTGATGCAGTCACCATGAAAAGGGCCGGCTTGTCCTCCTCGGATTGAGCCACATGGGCCTTCTCGGTTGTCTCCTTGTTCCTGAGCTTGCTCCAGAAATTCTTGCTCAGGTGACCTCTCTTCCCACAGTACGAGCACTCGATTGGCCCGTCATCAGTCGACTCCTCCTTCTTTTGATCCGCCTCTTTCTCGCGCATGCGCCGGCGAGATTTCCACGGCTTCTTACTACCTTTGCGGCTGGAGGGCCCATTGCTCTCGCCGCGACTTGCTAGAGGTGATCGGGGACGACCTGCAGCATCTTCTTCACGATTTCTGTCTCGCTGATGCTGCCACCAAGTGTGGTGATGCTGTTGGCGAGCCCCGTGATCCGCATTGAAAAATCATCAACAGATTCTCCGTCCTTAAAGTGGATCTCCGAAAGCTCCTTCCGCAGCTGCTCGATGTTGGATTCCCGCACTCGCTGTACACCGACCCGACGGGATTTGATTCCCTCCCAAGCCGATTGTGCGGTGTGCTTGGTGGAGAGAGATGCCAGCATCTCTGGGGGTACAGATCGTAATATGGCGGCGAACGCCAGCCGATCCTCTCGGTACTCAATCGTTTCTCCTTCCTCTGGCTCGACAGCATGCCATAACCCTTGCGCCTGTAGGTTGACGCGCATCAACAAGGTCCACTCGTTATAGTTGGACCTTGTCAGGACCTTGTCAATATCGAATACTAAACCATGGCGGTCGTTGTCTCCCTGATCACTCGCTCAACGACAACTCGACGCCCGTCATCACGGCGTCGGCCACGGCCTCTTCGTGGTGGTGATGGAGATGCCGACACTTGGCGACGTGGTGGTGATGGAGATGCCGACACTTGGCGACGTGGTGGTGATGGAGATGCCGACACTTGGCGACGTGGAGGAGTGAGCGAGCCTGCTCGAGATGGACCCCACGATGTGTTTATTTTTGCGCTTTGCATTTTCTTTTACTCGAACCTTGAGACCTGTGTGTTGTTAGGTCGACGCTCTAGCCACTTGAGCTATTCAACTTGATTGTTGATAGGTTGAGACCTGTGTGTTGTTAGGTCGACGCTCTAGCCACTTGAGCTATTCAACTTGATTGTTGATAGGTTGAGACCTGTGTGTTGTTAGGTCGACGCTCTAGCCACTTGAGCTATTCAACTTGATTGTTGATAGGTTGGCTCCTCCGCAATGATATACACCGATGGCTTCAACCTGGCTCTGATACCACTTGTTGGATTTCAATAATCGGCCGGGAAATCCTTTCTTTTGGGTGAGAGGAAATTGTCGACAACAGGTTGTTGGAAGAAAAATAAAATGTGTAAAATAAGAAAGAGAGAGAATGATGAAATTTTGACTACGCCTTTAATTCAGGTTGTACAATATTCTGAACAGATTTCTATTTAAATATAACTCAATTCTAAAAATGGCTGGAGAGTGGCCAACTGAATCTGTGCCACTTCCTACTAAATTGCCGTCTAAAACTTAGTTAATCCATTCGACGTGTTTGTCAAATGGTCAAACGGAGAAGGAATGTAATCGTGTGAATCTAAATAAGGAAAAATCAGGTTTTATCTAACAAACAAAGACTAAACTCTGGATGAATAAGAGGGAACGAAAGAAAGATCAGCTTCGGAACCAGAACCTATCCTCTTTCCGGTTTCTTTTTTGAACCTATTGTATTGAACAAGGAAGGTTGCGCTCCTTACCCTTCACCCGCTGGAACAGTTCAGGAGACCCAAAGCTAAGGCGCGAAGAAGCAGACAGAGAGAGAAGAAAGAAAAGAAGAGGAAACATAGCAGCAGAATACTTTCACAGTGAAAAGAGTATAAAGTCGATCATCAAGGGCAGGGTAAAGAGTAAGTTCATGCTCATTCAATCAGTAGGTGAGGGAAAGTCTTTCAACACTCTAGGTTACTCTTAATGTAGGCAGTTACTTTGACTAGTTATTCAAACATAGTCAAACTCTCTGGCTGGCTTTCTTTAGTCTTGACTTTCAGTATCCGTATTACCTACTCCGTAAATTATTCTTCTATTTACCTACCGAGTAAAGGGGAATGAATTAATTGTTCTTTAGTTTGTATGTCTCCTTTTTTCTTGTCTTGCTTGAAGATTGAATGAATAAGTAGTTGTTTCAAACTTTCAAAGCTAAGCTGCTAATCTAACTAATGAATTTAATATCCCTTCTAAACTAACACTGCAACGAATAGGTTCAGTCTTTCTTTACTCTCCCTATTATATAGACTTAGAACAACTATAAGAAGGGATACTGCATCTTGTGTCTTTTTCAATCAGGGAAAGGAATAGGGTTCACGGATAAAGAGTTCAATCAGTTCATCGATAGTCTACCTTCTTGACTTTTAGTCGCTACTGTAAAGAAAGCATAGCGGAAAAAGATTGAATATGCGACAAGGTAAGGAGAATGGAAGAGAAAGGATAGCCACTTCTAACCTGCTTTCTTCTTTACTAACTGTAAACTCTCTTTATTTAGTCTTTACTTGTTTAATCTTCAGAGTGAAAGGGTTAAGAGTCGTAATTGAATTAATCCTTCTTCTTGTGTCTTTACTTCTTGGTCAATATACTCTCACTCACTCAGGTAATACCATAGAGAATAGACGGAGTATAGGGTTATTATAGCAAGCAATTTAATAAAGCTTTTACAGATTGAATGAGAAGTAGCACACCAGGTAATTATTAAGGAATGTGTGAGAGAGTTACATCTGGTTCAATAGGGAAGGATAAAGAATAAGTAGTCGTTACTTACCTTTTCAATTATGATTAATCTTTCTATACTGTAGTAAAGGAATAAGAATCAGACAAAGTATAGGTTATACAGACAGAGTTCAGTAACTAACTAAGCAACAAGTAGAGGAGCGAAGACACTTGTTCGAGAGGAGGTTCCGTACAGGGCCTGGTAAAGAAGTAGTTAAGAGCAAAAATAGGAGTTTCGTCTTGACTTGTGAAAGGATAGCAGAATCAGCTTACCTTGACTTCCTGCTAAAGTGAAAGAACCAACGAGACCCTGCTGTAGACGTGACGAATTGAAGAAGAACAGAAATATGGTACAAGAGACCTTCAAACTATTTTCTCTTGTTCTCGAATAGCTAAAGCCTTGTTGGCGAGGTAAAGCTAATAGAGGTTGAGTATTGACTTCCTAATATCTTCTTGAGTTTCAGTCTTTACAGGGAGAGCAAGCAAATGAATTAGCTGCAGCTTTACTACCAATAGAATAGATGAAAGAAGGTTTGAAGGATAATGTGAGTGAATATGAAAGTCCTTACTTGTGAAAGAAAGAGTGCTAAAGAAGGGAAACATAGAACAAGTTAAGTTAAAGTTCGTGAAGTTCTACAACTCTTCATCAGTCTTGAAAGCAGAAGCAAAGTAAAGAAGCCGAATTCGATATTCAACCTTTGACTTACCCTTTACCACAAGGAGGTCAGTCAGAGAGAGTAGTTAGTTAGTTAGTTAGTTAAGGAGAATGAAAAGAACACAAGTATAGGAGTGAACTTGATTGAATGCTTCAGAATACCTTTACACAGTGAAAAAGAATACTTGAACACGCGCATAAGACTTTAACAGTAACAAAGAGAGTATAAAGTCAATCAGAAAGGAGACAGGGGAAAGAGTGAGTTCACGCATCTTGTCTTGGTTAAGCCTTTCTCTTTAGTCTTGAAACACTATAGTATCGGTTACTCTTAATGCAGGCAGGTAATTACTTACTTTGACTAGACTAGTTATTCAAAGACTGTACGTAAACACTCTCTGGCTAGCTTTCTTTTTCTTTAGTCTTGCCTTTCAGTATCAGTATCAGTAGTTTTCCTATTCCCTACATCCGTAAACTATTCTTGAATATTAAATATTACCTAACAACGAGTAAAGAACTCGGGGAATGAATTAATAGGTCTTTACTCTGCCTCCCTCTTCTTCTCTTGCAGCTTTACAGAATGAATGAATAAGTGGTTGCTTGATAAGTCTTTACCCTGCCTGCCTCTTTCTTTCTTCTTCTCTTGCTTTAGTCTTTACTTGTTGTGGTTCAGTAGTAGTTAAGTTCAGAAAGAAAAACCTATTACGTTTACAGAGTTCAATCTCTTTCATTCTTAGTCTACTTTACAAAGATTGTAAAGAAAGCATAGCAAGTATTATTGAATATGCAAGTTAATTAATGATGCAGAGAAGAAATGATAGCTTCTAACCAATTTCCTTTTATTCAAACAAAGACTAGAAACTCATTCTCTAGCTTCTTAGTTAGTCTTTACAGGTTTAAAAGGTAAAAGCTTTAGTCAGTCTTTCCTTTCTTGTTCAATATACTAGAAAGAAAGGTAACAACATACTCTCAAGGTAACAACAATACAATATACTCTCAACAGGTTAATAGAAAGGAGGTAACTCACAATATACTCTCGGGTAGATACAATAGAATAGACAAAGTCAGTATAAGGTTACAACAATGGAATAGAACTTAAGGATACAGCAATGGAATGTAGAACCTTTGGCTTGAATGAGTGAAGTAGGTTAGGTAAAGTAAAAGCTTTCTTCTCGGCTTGAATGAGTGAAGTAGCGGGAGTAATAAATACCCATGAAGGAGTTAGTTCAATCCCTGTTTGTTTGTTGTAGTTACAACCTTTAGTTAGTAGTTAGAGAGTGAAGAAGAAGAGCTACAAAGGAGAGGGTAAGGAGGAGTAGCAGATCAAGTAGTCTTTCTTTTCTTTACCTTCTCTTTTTCAATCAGGAGAGAGAGTAAGTAGCTTTCCTTTCAAGTATGATTAATTTTGACCTTGACCTTTACCTTTTAGTCTTTACTAGGAATAAGAATAAGCAAAAGATAGGTGTAGGAGTGAATGAATACTAACTAGGACTCGGAACGAAGACACTCCTTCTAGTTGTTCCAGGTTAGGTAAAAGAGTTCAGAAGAATTCCGCAATCAAGAAGTAGAGAGTCTTCACACTTGTGAAAGGATAGCAGAATGAATCAAATCAGCTTACCTTCACTTACTCTCTTCAGTATCCTATCCCTTGAAAGAACCAATGAGAGCTCACTGTAGAGCCTCAGGATTGAATAAGACCACAAATACAGGTAAACCAGAAGATTGCTTTCTTCTTGTTGTTTATGAATAGCTAAAGCCTCGGTGGAGAGGTTCCACTAATAGAGAGTAGTAGCTTGACCCCCTTCTTCGCTTACAGTTCAATCAGGGACAAAGGAAAGAGGTGTTGAGTCTAATGATTCAGCCTTAGTTTATGCGCTTACTCTTCAATCATGAAAGCAGAAGCAAAGAAAGAAGCCCCATATCCATCCTTTTCTTTACCCTTTACCGACTAGGAGTTCAGTCAGAGAAGTACTTCAGTCTAGAGAAAGTAGTTAGTTAGTTAAGGAGAAAGAATGAATGAATGAAGAACATAGGTAACGGAGTGAACAACTTGAATGCTTGATCTTACAGTGAATAGAAGACAAAAGCTGAGGTAACGCATGAAGTAGACAGACAAGAAAAGAAGAGTCAAATAATAGCAGAATACTTTGACAGTGAAAAGAAGACTTTAACAGTTCGCGCGCAGAAGACTTTGACAGTGACAAACAAAGAGTAGAAAGTCAATCATCAAAGATAGGGGAAAGAAAGAGTGAACGCTCAGTCAATCAATTAGTAGGAGAGGTGAAGGAGAGTCTTGAATGAAACACTATAGCTTATTAATGCAAGCAGATAGACTAGTTATTCAAAGACAGTAAACTAACTCTCTTTAGTCTTGACTTGAAGGAAGTATCAGTATTAGTAGTTTATACCTACTTCTTCCCTACGTCCGTAAACCATTCTTTCTATTAGATATATTACCTAACAAGTCAAGAACAAAGGGAATGAATTAATGCTTCTTTAGTCCACCCGCCTCCTTTTCTTTCTTCTTCTCTTGCTGCTTTAAGGATTGAATGAATGAATAAGTAGTTGGTTGGTTCACACACAGTCTTTACTCTTCTTCCTAAAACTAGTCTTTAACTGGAAAGAACGTATAGGAGAATGAATTCATCTTCTCTTGCTACAGTCTTTAGCTTGTTGGTTCAGTAGTTCAGTTCATAAACAAACACCTATTACAGAGTGAAATTCGTTTCTTAGTCTCCCTTCAAACAAAGACTGTAAAGAAAGAAGCGCATAGGGCAAGTATTGAATATGCGAGTTAATTAATAAAGAGAATGTAAAGAAGAAAAGAAAGGTTCCAACCCCCTTTCCTTTTAAAGACTAGAAACTAATAAACGAACTCTCTTCTGGCTTTATTACTTGTTCTTTAGGTTTAAGGTGAAGCTTTAGTCAGACTTTCTTTGCTTTGTTGTTGTTCAATATACTAACTAAAAAGGTAACTAAACTCTATACTAACAAAGAAAGGTAACTAACAATATACTCTAAAGGTAATATCGAATAGACAGAGTATTAAGGTTACAGCAATGGAATGGAATATAATAGAACTTTCGGATTGAATGAGTGAATTGAAGTAGGTTAGGTAAGAGCTTTCCTCTGGATTGAATGAAGTAGCTTAGCTCGGGTAATACCAGTGAGGGAGCTAGTTCAACCCTTGTTGTAGTTACCCTTGTTGTAATTGGAGAGGAGAAGGCAGGAAGAGATTGGAGAGGAGAGGGTAGGAAGAGTAGCAGATCAAGTCTAGTCTTTACCTCTTCTTCAATCAGGAGAGAGAGTAAGTACAGGAGAGAGAGTAAGTAGCTTCCTGGCAAGCAAGTCTGATTAGATTAATCTTTGCTTTTACCTTTACCTTTTAGTCTCTACTAGGAATAAGAATAAGGAATTCATAATAAGCAACAGATAGGTTATGGACGGAGTGAACGAACGAACTCACTAGCTAGGAATCAATCGATCGGAGCAAAGACACTTCTTCCATCTTCTAGTGGTTCAGGGCAGCAGGTGAAAGAAGAGTTAATATTTTTCCAGGTCAGGTGAAAAAGAGTTCAAGAGAATTAAAAGAGTTCAGGATAATTACAAAGAGAGTGAAGGAGTAGATTACTTGTTCCAAGGATAGCAAAATCAGCTTACCTTCATTGATCCTCTTCAGTGTCAGTTGAAATACCCGATGAGAGCTCACTGTGGAGCCTTAGGATTGAATAAGAACACAAATACGGTTTGTTTATTTGTTTGGTTGGTTGGTGAGGGCGAGACTTGAAGACTGCTTCTCTTGTTCATGAATAGCTAAAGCCCCATTCACGAGGTTCCACTAATAGAGACTAGTTCATGAGCTTGACCCTCCTCTTCATCTTACACTGTGAAAGAAGGGACAGAAAAAGGAAAGAGGCGTTGAGTCTATAATGAGTCAGTCAGAGACCAATAAGCAAAGAGAGTAGTTAGTTACGTTAAGCGAAGAGAGTAATTATTTACGTCAAGTCCTACGAAGAAAGAGGTTACGGCTAGAGAGAGAGGAAAGACGGTGAAGGAAAGAGTTAAGGAGACAAAAGCTAAGCTAAAGTGCGAAGCTGCCAGACAAAAGTATAACAAATACCAAGCTTTCCTTAAAGAATACTTTGAACAGTTAAAGCAAACAAAGAATACAAATTCTCCATCTGGTTACGGGACAGGGGAAAGAAAGAGTGAACACATCTTGCTTAAGCCTTTGTTCTTGAGTCTTGAAACAAAAACTATTCCTTCCTCTTATGCAGTTACTTTGACTAGTTAGTCAAACACCGTAAACTCTTTGGCTTTAGTCTGACAGTTCACTCTAATTCATCAATCAATATTTAGTCCTTTTTCAATCACAAAGAAATCTCATTTCAATCACAAAGAAATATCGTAAGTGGTCAAGGGGGGAGAGATATATATCACTATTCCTTATTCTATTTCTATTTGTAATAGAGTTTACCTTTACCAAGCTTGCTTGGAATGAATGTTGTTGTTTGTTTTCTTGTTCTTTCTCTTGCTTTCTCATGAATAGAGTTTAACTTGAATTTTCTGTAGTATGTAATGATTGGAGTTGTTCTAGACTAGCTAGAGCTTTACCTTCCTTACTGTAAATGTTGTTATTGGTCTTCTCTTTGTCAAGGTAGTAACTTGACCTAACTTTCCTGTAATGTTGTTCTTGTTGTCTTCTCTTCTAAAGGTTAGTAACTTAACTTGACCTTCTTCTTTCGTCAGGTTATAACTTGACCCTTCCTTTCTTCTTTCTAAAGGTTAGTAACTTTACCCTTCCCTTCTTCTTTTAAAGGTTATAACTTGACCTTCTTTTAAAGGTTACTAACTTTACCTTCTTTTCTATAATGTAAATCTAGCTCTTACTCTCGAATAGCTAGAGCTTTACCCGGCCGTAATGGAAATCTTGTTGTTGCTTATGACAAGCTAGAGCTTTACCCTTCCGTAATGTAAATTGTTGTTGTTCGTCACGTTAGAAGACTTGACCTTCTTGCCCGTAATGTATCCGTAGTTCTTCTTGACCAGAGGTAAGCTTTACCTACCCCTCCGTAATGTAAACGTTGGTGTTCTTTCATGACTAGTTAGAGCTTTACCCGGCCGTAATGTAAATCTTGTTCATCCTTCATCACAAGCTAGAGCTTTACCCAGCTGTAATGTAAATCTAACTCTTCCTTCATGACTAGGGGAAACTTGACCTCGCCGTAATGTAAATCTAGCTCTTCTTGACCAGAGGGAAACGTTACCCTTCTGTAATGTAAATCTAGCTCCTCTTGAGACGTCAGGTAAGCTTTACCCTTCCGTAGTAATTAGTGTATCCGCAGCTCCTCTTGACGTCAGATTAGCGTTACCCTTCTTTTGCTTGTAGTAATTCTGATTGATGATGATGATGTTGTTCTTCTCCTTGGCAGGTTACTTTACCTTCATGTAATTAATCTTTTTGTTGGTGTTATAGACATAAGGTTAGCTTGACCCTTCTGTAGTAATTTCTGTATCAGTAGTTCTTCTTGACATCAGATTAGTAGAGATTAGCTTTACCCTTCCGTAGTAATTAGAATGTTGTTTGTTGTCTGTCTTGGTTTCTTGCTCTATAGGTGAGTGAGCAGCTACTTCTCTTTCCGTATGTTATTCATCTTATCTTGTTGTTTGTCTTGTTCATGACATTAGATTACTTTACCTTTCTGTAAATGTAAATGTTGTTGTTTGTCTTGCTCGTGACTAGCTAGAACTTGAGAACCTTCCTGTAAATGTTCTTCTTCTCATTGTTCTAGAATAGCTAAAGCTTGAACCTTCCGTAATGTAAATTAAGTTCTTGGCAGGTTAGTAGCTTGACCTCGACCTTCTTGCTCTTGCTCTTGATCTTGACCTTCTTGCTCTTGACCACCTTCTTGCTTTTGTAATGTAGTAAATGTTGTTCTTGTTGTTCTTGTTCTAGCCGTTAGATTAGCCAGCCTTGACCTTTCCGTAATGTAAAATGTTGTTCTTCCATAATAGCTGGAGCTTTACCCCTTTCTGTAATGTAAATCTTGTTCTTCCGGAATAGCTGTAACTTGACCCCCTTCTGTCATCTAAATCTAGTTCTTCCGTAATAGCTGTAGCTTTACCTTTCTATAATAGAAATGGTGTAGTTCTGTAATAGCTGTAGCTTTACCTTTCTGTAATAGAAATGGTGTTCTTTCGGAATAGTTGGAGCTTGACTGACCTTTCTGTAATGTCTAATGCTCCTCTTCTTGTCAGGTAAGCTTGAATGAACCTTCCGTAGTAATGTATCCGCAGTTCTTCTTGACGTTAGATTAGCTTTACTACCTTTCCGTATGTAATGAATCTTCTTGTCTGTCTTGCTTGGTTGCTTGCTTGCTCTATAGCAGCTATAGGTGAGTGAGTGAGCAACTTCTCTTTCTGTTCTGTATGTAATGAATATCCTCTCTTGTTCTTTCTCTTCACGTCAGGTCAGCTTTACCCTTCTATAATCTAAATATAATTGTTGTGTTCATCACTTCAGCTTGAACTTTCCGTATGTAGTAATCAGATTTCTTATAGTTAGTTCTTGTTTTAGACTAGCTAGAGCTTGCCTGCTGCTTGCTTTCTTTCTTTCTCGTCAGGTTAGGTTAACTTGACTCCTTCCCGTGTAATGAATTGAATATGTTGTTTTTGCTTACTTGGTTGGTTGCTTGCTTTCTCGTTAGGTTGGGTTAACTTGACCTCTTTAGTATGTAATGAATGTTGTTAGCTGGCTTGCTTGTTTCTTGCTCCCGAGGTAACTTCTAAGAGAGTATTTGAGCTTCCTGTATGTAATGTCAATTAAGTTCTTCTCTTTGTCAGGTGAGTTACCTCTTTTTGCTTGTAATTCAGTTGTTCTTCCTTCGACAGGTGTTACTTAAGCTTCCTTCTCATACTCTTGCTTCTTGTTCTAGACCAGAGAGAGGTTAGCTTGAACTTCCTTCCTGTAATAAATCTTGTTGTTCCTATTGTCTCGTCAAGTTAGTAGCATGACCTTCCGCTGGGATGTAATAAATCTCTTTCTTCTTCTCTTCCAGCTTTCTCGGCAAGTTAATGAGTGAGCTTGACTGTGACCTTCTTGTAGTAATTCATATCTACCTCTCTTGCAATACCTACTTCTCTTGCAATATTTACTTCTCTTGCTTTCTATAGAGGTTATGTTGTAAGGGTTATAGGCTAGGTTATTAAGAATGTTATAGTAGCATTATTACCTTCCCAGATGTAATAAATCTTCTTCTCTTGCTGTCTCGACAAGTTAATGAGTGAGCTTGACTGACCTTCTTGTATGTAGTAATTCCTATCTGCTTCTCTTGCTTTACAGAATGAATAAGTTGTGTTGTTGGTTTAGTCTTTCTTTACTCATCACGTTAGGTTAGTTAGCATTACCCTCTTGTAATAAACCTTCTTCTCTTGCTTTCTCCTCAGTTAGAGGATTGAAAAGGTGTAACATCATAGGTTATCCTCGTCAAGGAATAGAGTAGAGCAGCTTGTAGGCAGTAGAGCATAATTAATGAGTAGGATTGCTAGCTCCTTAATGAGTAAGTAGTTCTAAGTTCAAGTAGAGAGTAGGTCTAATCTAAAGTAGATAGGGAGTAAAGAGTTCTAAGTGTAATGTAAGTAGTAGGGAGTAGGATAATAAGTATAGAGTTCTAAGTGAAGGAAGTAGAGAGTAAATCGTAAGTGTAAGTATATAATAGGGAATGGTTTCAGGTTTCGGTGTAATAGTCCTGTTCTGTTCAGTCTTGAATTTCTCTTTCTCTTTCAGTTGATGCTGAGTCTTGACTTGATCAAAGACTTGCTAAGGGAAATCAAAGAACTATAGTATAGTGTGATTGAATGAAGTAGAATGAATCTTTAGGCTTGACTTTCAACACTTCAATCAAACACTGGAAAAGGTAAAGTAAAGTAAGGTAAAGTAAAGAAAGAAAGAAAGAAAGAAGAGCATAGGGCAAGGAGAATCCATAAATCAATATCTTATCGACAGTTAAAGGAGAGAGAAAGTAATAGTTACGAGGCGTGGTGGAGCAGACGGAAAGACGATGAGAAGATCAGAGGTCAGGGGCTGGCAATTCCATTATGAGATAGATAGATAGGTTCATGGGTACACTCACTTCTAGTGGTTACGGTTTGAGATCTCTTTGACTTTGGGCAATCCGGTGTAAGAGTAAACGATTAGGAATAAGTAGTATTGCTCTTTTACGGTTTGAGGTATCTTTGCCTTTGACTTTGGGCAATCTGGTGTGAGAGTAAACGAGAAAGAATGGTTCGGCTTGACTTCCTCCTAGTATGGTTCAGAGGTTAGTTCTCTTTGCCTTTGGGCAAGGTAAACTCTCACTCTAAGCTTTCTTGACTTTTAGTCTTTCACTAAGGATAGGATAGTCTCGATTGGTTTAGCTTTTTCGTCAGGTAAGACTTCTGGTTTAGGAGCGAAGCAGCTTTACCTACAGGGGACGTTTAGGAGCTTAATCTCTCATTGACTCGTAAAGGAACTGATTCCTCTTGCGGGCAGGTTCTTCATTCTAGCTTTTGACTTACCTAGTTCATTCTTAAGAATACATATCGGACAAGGAAAAGGAAAGGGTGAAGTAGACAGACAAGAAAAAGGAGGAGAGGGGTGCGGGCAGCTGTTAGTTATCTTTATAGTTAGTTCTAGTTATCTCTCTTAGTTAGGGAGGAGGTAAGGAGGCTATCTGACAATCAATTCTTTCTCTTTGTTTAAGGTAAGGGATAAGGAGTTAGCTTCTTTACTTACTCTATCCTGACTGTTCACTCTAATTAATCTTTAGGTCAGTGCCTCTTCCTTCCAACACACCAAGGAAGAAAGAAAGCATCAATCAGTATATAATAGTCTGACCTAACCCGTAAACTCTCTATATATAATAAAGAGTGAAGTCGAGACTAATTGTGACAGATCATTAATCAATCAATAGTTCAGGGAATAGAAGGGAAGGAGTAAAAGCAAGTAGTTCAAGATAGCCGAGCCCGGGCCTAGAAACTCTCTTCTTAGTCTTTACTTGATGAGTCTCGATCAGGGAATACATATCATACTACAGCGGTTAGTTAGTTCTCTCTCTCTTGACAGGTAAGACAGAAAGAGGTTCTCCTTTTGATTATTACAATCTCTAATTCCGCTTGTTGAGTCTCCCTTCTCTTATTGACTGTAAACTCAGGACAAGGTTCATGGGATGGGTCATAAGTTTACAAGAAAGTCAATTCAAGACGAATAGGTGAATGAAGGAACAGGTTAAGCCAAGCCAGCCAAAGCAGTTAAGTTTATGAGCAGTTAAGCCAGAGCAAGTAAGTTTGATTGATTTATTCTCTAACTAAAGACTATTCAGCAGATTGTAAAGAAAGGTTAGCCTGACCTTTCTGTCTGTAATAAATCTTGTTCTTCTTGCTCTTGTAGGTGAATGAGTTTACCTTTCCGTCTGTAATTCATATCTTGTCTTCTTCTTTCTCTTTCTCGAGACGTCAGGTACGTTTACCCTTCCTGTAATGTAAATCTAGTTCTTGCTCTAGACCAGAAGAGGGTACTTGACCTTACAATGTAGTTGTCTTGCTCGAAGACGTTAGGTTAACTTGACCCCTTCCAGCCTGTAATTCATATCTTGTTCTTGCTTGCCTGCTGCTTGCCTTCTCCAGACGTTATTAGGTTATTAGCTTTACCCCCTTTCCTGGATGTAATGAATCTTAGTGGCTTGCTTGCTCCAGAGGTTACTTAGAAGAGAGGACTTGACCGACCCTTTCCTATAATGTAATAATCTTCTTCTTCTTCTTGTCTCATCAGGTAAGCTCTACCCCTTCTTGCTTGTAATGAAGTTGTTCTTTGTCAGGTCTTACTTTACCTTCCTTCCTGTAATGAATTGAATCTTTCTTCTTCTTCTTATTCGAGATGTTAGGTTAGCGTTACTCTCCCCCTCCTGTAATATAATTATCTTGTAGTTCTTCTTGTCTCGTTTAGTAGCATTACCTTCTCGTAATTAATCTTCTTTTTCTTGTGCTCTAGAAGTGAATGAGCTTGACCTTGACCCTTCTTTCCCGTAATGTAAAAATCCTCTTCTTTCTTCTTCTCTTGCTACAGAGGTGAATGAGCTTGACCTTGACCCGCAAGTAATGTAAATGTTGTTCTTCTTCTTGTCGTGCTTTCTCTTCGGTTACTTAGAGGATTGAAGGAAGGTCAGTCAAGTAGTAACTAACTTACATAGGGTGTTCTCGTCAGGGAATGAATGAATAGAGCTTAATGAGTAGGTAGTTGGAAGTGTAATCTCAGTACAGTAGGGATAGGAAGTGTAAGTAGGCAATAGTCAGTTCTTCCAGTATAGACAGTAGGAAGTGAAAGTATAGGTAGTAGTTAAGTGTAAGTATAGGCCAGTAGTTAAGTTAAAGTATAGGCAGTAGTAAGTTCTTCCAGTAGAGGCAGTAGTCAGTCAGTTCTTCCAGTATAGACAGTAGGAAGTGAAAGTATAGGTAGTAGTTAAGTTAAAGTATAGGCAGTAGTAAGTTCTTTCAGTAGAGGCAGTAGTCAGTCAGTTCTTCCAGTGCAGTAGTAAGTGTAAGAGTTGGAAGTAGCTAGCTAGCTAGCTTGATCTTTAGTCTTGACTTTCAGTATCAGTATCAGTAGTTAAAGATCCAGAATAAGTAGTAGTTTCGGATCATGTAGTAGTTTAGGATCATGTAGTGTAGTTTAAGATCATGTAGTGTAGTTTAAGATCATAAAGTCAGGCTGACGAAGAGGAAAGAGAAGAAGCTGCTTTACACCTCCTGAATGAAAGAAGAGTAGAATGAATCTTGTAGCGAATACGTTCTTTAGGCTAAGGAAGTAGTTAAGGATTGACTTCAGAAAGAAGAATTGGACAGAGAGGTTACGCGGGGCAAAGACTCAAGAGGTTATGGATAAAGAGTTCATACTCAGACAGAGAGGTTACGGATAAAGAGTTCAGACTCAGATAGAGACAGAGAGGTTATAGGGAAAGACAACTATCATTTACTTACTTCCTTCAATCATACCATTTACTTACTTCAATCAGGAGTTACTTACTTCCTTCAATTAGTTTTAGGAGCCAAGCTGACAGACCAAAGGGCAGGAAAAGAAGAAGAAGTAGTTAAAAGGAGAAAGCAGAAATAGGAGTTTAGCAGTTGGAGAGGTAAAGGGGAAAGACTAACTAACTACTACTACTTACCGAGATCAAGGTTATATGAATAAGGAGTAGAGTTGAAGTAAAGTAAAGGACAGAGAGGTTACGTAGTTCAGACTCAGACAGAGTTGGAAGTGAAAGAATTGTTCATTCATTATTAGTTGCAGCTTTATCAATAGAATAGTTGTAGGTGAATGAGAATAGGTGTAGGTGAATGAGCTTGACCTTTCATCCGGCTTAGTTACATACAAAGAAGGTGAAGTAAAAGAGTTACTTACATCAGTCTCACTACATTAACATTAAGCAGCCTTAAATATCGGTAAAGTCCGGAGAAAGACAAACTCTCCACAATACATTGTATTTACCTATAAAAGCATATAACGAATAAGAGAGACCGGTAAATAGTTAGTGTAACGGTAAGGGTTTCAAAAAGGCAAAAAAAAAAAGACGGGGAAATGCCTCGAATCTCGCCGAAAATCGTGGGATTTCTGGTGAGTCATGCCTTGCCAGCTAGGGCGTATTAATGTGTATTAAACCCTAGGTACCTTAGTAGCTGTCTTTTCCTTTTTGAGTCACTGTCATACCTGTGAGGGAGGAGCCGAAGGGTTTAGGTGAGGGATCGAAAACGTCGTGAGACTTCAGAGCGGGTTGGGAGATCAATAATGCCGTGAGCTTTAGGTAGAATCAGGCGCCAGTGTACGTAGGGTAAGGAGGGACAGACGTGCCACCAAAGATGGACAAATGACGACGCTTCCATAGGTGACAGTAGCCAAGCTCGGGATTAGGGCTATTGAGGCGTTCGGGCGAGGAAGACGAAGCGGCGGGTGCAGGTCGACCCTCGGCATTCCACGGTCCGTCTCGACTGGCGTGTAGCCCACACGTCGCAGGCCGCGCTCGGACACCACCATTGGGCCTCGTTCCTTTTCGGCCCAAACTAGAGGCGCGCCCAGAAACCCTATGCCGTTAGGGTTCTTTGCAGCCCGTCGGTTTCGGCTCCACTGGCGGCTCGGCTAAGTCGGCTCAGCAGCTTGGCGACGCGGCTCGACGGCTCGACATCCGAACAGTATACCTATTTCTAGGTTTTTTACCCTTCTAGAGCCATTCTCACCCTTGTTTCAGCCATCTAAGGTCAGTATAACTCCATTGTGATAAAATAGCTTGTGATAGAGACGTACCTTTGTAGCTAGGCATAAGAGCTAGTTGTGAAAGGGCTCTAAGTGTATCATGTTATCTTATAGGAGATAGTTAGGCGCCGGAGTTAGCATTGTGGATGACTTCGGCCAAGGCCAAGGAGGTAAGTAACCTTACTGTTGGCGTTAGTTATGTATGTATGTTGGTGCATGCCCTGTGGCCCTTGCATGCACCCTATGTTGTTGTTGTATGCTAGGTTGGATGTTTCTTACAGTGAAATACTATGCAATGTATGTGATTCTTGCAATGAATTGCTATGTATGCCGAATATGATGTTGTGACACGGTGTGTTGCCCTGTATGTATGATGAGCTTGATTGACATGTCATGATTGTAATGAGAACCCCGCATGCCATGAATGACATGACTAGTATGCTATGATATGCTTGTTCAATATGGACTCGGTTATGCTATGATATGCTTGCTCAATGTGGACCCGGTTATGCTATGTAATGCGGCGAGGGAATGGAACGTTGATTGTATAATGCCATGGAGGTAAACCTTAAGAACCTCATGCACGCTATGGTTATGTACCTAGGGCACTCCCCCGTTATGCTACTGATGGTATGGATGCGTATATTTGATATTGTGTTCGCCACGATATCATGCAGGCCCTCCTTTGTCCGTTGCGTCCGGTATTGTATGTCATACATACCCGACCAAGCCAGGCCCAGGGAGTTCGTTTGTAAGCTCGCCTGGTGGGCCCACAGACACACATGTGGGCCATGTGTGGGAAATTACCATGCATCCACCCCCGTCCGGACAAAGCAAGGGCCTAAGGCCATGGGAAGGAATAGAAGATAGACTCCTCTCTCAGCTTCATTCTTCTAACACTGTGCAGCATGTATGGTTATTATGTGGGACATGTATGGTTATTATGTGTGTTATGTATGGTTATTATGTGCTATAGGTATGGCTGTTATGTGCGACATGTATGGTATTCTGTGCGACATGTATGTGGGTTGTGTGCGTTATGTATGTGTATCGTTTGCGACATGTATGTGTATTGTGTGCGACGGCTTGTATCCAGATGTATGATTATGTGCTTAACCCCAACAGTGGGGCGACTTACTGGGTATTTTATATAATACTCAAGCCACGTGCTACCCATATTTTTAGGTAAGGGCAAGGCTCCCATGTACAGCTGACGGTGGATGCTGTGAAGGCCATGGAAATCCTGAGGAGAGTTTGTTGTGTCGTAGGCGCCTTGTTGGATTCTTTTGGGTTCATAGTTATTGCAATTGTTTCCTTTAGTTCTCTGTTGATTATTTCTAGGTTAGGTTGTCGTTATTGGCTTCCCCGGGTATGAGCTGCTTATAATATGAACGCATTGTTGTTATTGAGACTGTCTTACATGAACTCTTGTTATGTTGATTATGCAAGTATAAAGTAATGTCACTAATTAGGTTAGAGAAAATTAGGGGCGTTACAGTTAGTTAGTTCAACCCTTCAGTTATAGAGGCAAAAATTAATTAGCTACTTGACTTTAACAGTCAGTCAAAGAGTGGTTCAAGCAATAAAGGAGAAAGAACTCTTCAAGTAAGTATCAGTGGTCAGGTAATAGAATATAGAGTCAGTATAAGAAAGAAGGAAGAATGAGTAAGTAGTTAAGGCAATTCAATTGTTCAACCGAAGTGTCGAGGTTCAGTCGAATGAATTAGCAGCTGAGGATTAACTTATGAATTACCTTGTTCAACCAACAGGTTAAGGAGCGAAGCAAGACCGACAGGGGAAGGGAAGGAGTTTGACTGACCTTGTTCAAGCGTGAAATCAGTAATAGTCCTGAATAGTAAACTCGCTCAATCTGGTTTCGGTTTAGTAGCTCGTCGGGTCATATCGGTGAAGGAAGAAGAGGACGAGTTGGAGAGGTTAAGGATTTCATTCATAAGGCAAGCAAGGGAATATCTGAAAAGGTTCCGGTTTCACTATCTCTTTTCTTTTTCTCGGTAAAGAAGTGTGTGTTTGAAGGAAAAGGGTGTCGGTAGTCTTTCTCTTTGACAATTCAGGGAATATCGTAAAAGAGTGAAAGAATCATCCTCCAGTTTACCTCGTTCAATGAAAGCAAAAATAGGTCATATCATCAAAGGTTTAAGGTTTCGTCTTTCCTTCTGAATTACCTCTCACCCTAAATACCGAGATTTGATCCCAAAAAATAGACAGAGGGGCGGAGCTCTGAGACCCATAGGGCGAAGGGGCGGAGCCATGAGACCGCTAGGGAGAGGATAGCATTTTCTCCCTCACCTCAAAATAGGGTAAAGCATCTTTTTTAGAATTAAGAGTTCAATCTAGTTCAGTAGCTCAGGTTCCGGTTCAGGAGAGAAGATGAAGAAAGAATAGTCTTTCCCTTGTTTACGAGGTGAAGGAGAATTCCTCTTGAGTTTCGGCTTAGTTTACAGTGTTTGAAAGGCTAAGACAGAGAGGAGGAGAATGAATCTTGTCTTGCTTCAGTCTTTCTCCTTATGATTTAGAATTGTAAAGTCGAATGAATCAAGAGTCTTTCCTCTCCCTCCTGTCAAGCAGCTAACTCCATCATTTCTTCTTTCACTATAAAGAAGTTGCTAATGAGTTGACTCTCCTCTCCTGTAAAGGTTCAGTAGTTCAGTCTCATTAATCTTTCGGCTTAGTTTACAGTTCGTGAAAGGGATAGGTGATTGAGCGAAGCAGCTCGACTGTAAAGGAGAGGAGTTCAACCAGGAATAGGTTGAGCAGCAGATCCTTCTTGTCGTCTCAGTCATAGAGAGTTGAGTCTGACAGTTAGTTACAGTCTAATTATTCTTGCGTTTCCTCTTACAGTTACAGAGTTTAATGCAGCTTTCCTTCATTAGTCTTACTTAGTTTACATACAATTAAAGAAAGAAGAAAGAAATAGGTTACGGTTCGGGATTGAATTAACTGACTTGACAAAGAATACATAGGCTCAGGAGAATGCATTAATATAGTATAAGTATAGGGGCTTTCTTCTTTATAATTTACAAAGACTATAAGGGTGACGCTTTCTTCTTTCAAACACTATAGAAATAGAGTAAGGAATCAATAGCAATAGGAGTTTCGGCTTGACTTCCTATTCATAAGCTTCTCTTTCATTTCATTCATTTACGAGACTTGGAAAGCAGCTAAAGCTAGTTCATTTCTTCTTTCATTCTCAATAGGTGGTTCAGTAGGAGAATATCGGTTCAGTCGCTTGACTTTATTCTCATCCAACCCTTTAGAGTTAAAGAAGGATCAGATCAATCAGTTTTACAGTTAGTTGCATCAACAGGGAGATAGAGTAAATTCATTAGCTCATTTACCCAGGGAAAGAAGGGAAGTAGTTATTTTTCATTCATCTTGAGTATTGATCTTTTACAGTGAAGGCAGAGAAAACGAACAACAAGAACTGGTGGGAATAAAGGTTGAGTAGTGAAAGAGAATGAATCGAGCTTCAGTCTTGACTTGATGAATAAATAAGTAGGCTCAGGAGAATGTATCTTTATAAGGATTGAAGGAAAGAAACTGATAGTTTACGACGAGTTCCATCAGTCAAAGGAGAATGGGAATCCTGAGTATTGATCTTTTACTGGTCAAGAAAGGAGAGCCATCAATTCATTAGTACAGTTCAGGCAATTAATCAACAGCTTTACCCCTTTCAACAAGAAGGATTGAATATGCGACAAGGTAAGGAGTGTTTGAATAAATAGTCAAAGGAGCGAAGCCACGAAACCCAGTTCAAGAGTTTACAGTTAATAAAGAAGAAATCAAGAGTTTACGGTTAATAAAGAAGAAATAGGTGATTGGGCTGTAAGGAATTTACTCTACCTTCTTTCCATGAATTTACTCTACCTTCTTTCTATTCATTGACTCTACCCCTAGAAGTAAAGGATCATTAATCTTCTCTTGCTGCACAGTCTTGACTCACTTACGGTGAATGAGCGAAGCAGCTTTACCCCACAGGTAATTGAGCGCGAAGCCTAGGTTCCTTCTTTCCATTCATTCATTTCCCTAGAAATCAGGAAGGGATGGATCATTAATTTTCTTTTACTGCAGTCTTGACTAACTACCTGATTATTCTTTTCTTTAGTCGACTGTAAGAATGAATTGAATATATGCTTTATTTACTACTAAACGCCTGTATGAACCATTTCCAATCGCACTTTCTATGGTTCTCTGGCAGCTTTTGTGAAGCTAACTCGTTTATATTTTTCCATAACGCAGCTCTCACAAACACCCATATCAATAGATTTTAGGCCTTTTAAAACTCCATTCGCTAGCATCATCTTCATTTCTTTGAATCTCATATGTACAATTCTATTGACACTATTGTAGGGTGTATAAACATGATTGTTGTTGCTCAGAGTGCTTCCAATTCAAGTAGACTTTACTGAAAGCACTCTTAGCAATAGCAACCATGTTTTTTATACACCCTACAGTGGTGTATAGGGTTCTAGATTCTGTGTCATGCTACCACCATGACACCCTTCACAATCTTCCCCAAACTCTTTCCAAACTCGGCTGCATAACTTGTGCTATCCAACTAACCAATAAAGATCAGATTCTTCTTGAGGTCAGGAATTTATCTAACATCCTATAACGTCCACCCATTTTCTGCTAGAGTTTGTATGCAGACATCTCTCTTCCCTTCAATAGGCCCGATATCGTCTTTCTCTTTGATGATGTTGAACGTCATGTTTCTGGACAGCATCAACCAGAACAACCCTAAGGCATGTCGATCCTTGAGCTTCTAGTCCTCCGTGGTCATGGTATTCTGCTTCACCCCCAAAAGGGGTTTCTGAAGATCTTTCTAGTCATATAATCTTAAATCTGCATCTTCTAGAAATTGATTTCGAATCCATCAAACTTTTCAATTCTTGTCTTTGAACTTTTCATCTTCACATATTGTGGTAAATCTCACCTCGCTTTGATACCAGTTATTAGGATCACACAACAACGCACACACTCGATCTAAATGAACACAAAAAACTTGATAGAGAAAATGGTAGGAGAAATATTGACTAAAAGTTTTGTATTAATGACTTCAAGGTATGCAAAGAGAGATAGGAAGAATGAAAAATATATATGATTTCAGTTTATTATATATATAGCTTTAACAATATAACCGCCTACTATATATAAATATTTAGTATATATATCTCCCTCAGATTTTTACTATAAATAGTTAGTCTCCATATCAAGAGCCTGTATATATCTCTATCATATTTTTGCTATAAATAGTCAACCTCCATATCCAAAATAGTTAATTTTTATACGCATACTATATATAAATATTTAGTATATATATCTCTATCACATCTTTACTATGAATAGTAAGTCTCCATATCAACATTCTAGAGCCCAGTATATATATCTCTATCACATCTTTACTCTGAATAGTAAATCTCCATATCAAATTTCTAGAGCCCAACTAGTTAGTTTTTCTACGCCTATTATATATAAATATTTAGTATATATATCTCTATCATAGCCTCCATATCCAACATTCTAAAGCCCAAATAGTTAGTTTTTCTACGATAGTTTAAAGAAAAAAAATAAGCAAATGGAGGTTCAGAACTTTGGAACCCACCAGTTTACATGACACTCCGTTATCTACATGGCCTATTGATATCTTTGGTGGCAATCTTATCTCCTGGAGTTCAAGGAAATAATCGACAGTTTCTTGTTCTAGTATGGAGGGCGAATCCAAGTCCTCTTGCATGAGCTCGGGATGTCGCAAGCACGAGCGCGGTTGCTTATGCCACTGCCGAATTAATCTGGATGCATGTCCTCTTGCGTGAGCTCGGGATGTCGCAAGCACGAGCGCTTAGCCTGTGGTGTGACAACATTGGTGCCACCTATCTGTCCGCCAATCCAATCTTTCATCGATTGAGGTTGATTATTACTTCATTCGTGAAGGAGTATTAGGCGCAATCTGAACTTAGTAATACATTGTCTAGATTAGATAATCTATTGATTTACTCCCATTCAACCTAACAACACCATTAATATGTAATCATAAGGAAGAGTATTTATTAAAGCACTAGGTTGTTCGCCTTAATTTTTGTAGGAAACAACAAACTATTTAATTTGATATAATTGTGGGGGCATTTCATGAATCAAACTCAAGATTTAAAATTTATCCACTAGACCAAATGCCCGGGTAGTGGATCAATCATTTTTAGTTGCTAGTCCATGTGTTTTGTGTGCCTCATGATTTGAAATTTATCCACGTTTTTTTGTGCTTTAGAATCTACTATTATTGTCACGTTAATTTCACGTTGTCCATCACATAGTAGAATTTGTTCTTCCAATCAATTGGATGTAGTTCAATTAATATTATTAAAAAATATTGACATAAATAAAGTTCTTTGTACTTCAATTAATATTATTAAGAAATATTGACATAAATAAAGTTTATATCCTATAATTCCTACCTTGTGCGTTTGAGATTATGAATGACCAAGCTCAAATTTGTTTGGTTGAAGCTGCATTGCCACTTAAGTATATGCCTTCCTTTAGGATAAATATTGAAACAATACGTTTGAATTTTAAGTAAAATTTCACCCAAACTAAGTTTTTGAAAACCACTTTTATTTTATATTTATTTTTAATTTTTTAACTTTTAATTTTTTTAATTTTAGTTTTCAAAACCTAGATTGATATGTTAGAACTACTTCTTTGTTACTATTTGGGATTAACTTCTTTTAAGTTTATGTAGTTTCTTTGTATTACTACGTTCATTTCTATCTCATGTTTTTTTAAAAAAAATGTGCTAGTAAACATAATTCCTCTTTTAATGTTATATATACTTACTCCATTTGTATTTACTTCATTTTATACAAAAGTCTACGGTAATTACTAAACCCATGTGTTTAATACATTCCCTACAAAAACAAACTTTTTGTATTAGGATAAATTACCATGAATAGGAAGAGAAGAAACACCGAAAATAAGTAGAAGATTGAGAATTTCACTCAACCACACAAACGAACTTGAAAGACTGAATGACTCATATGCAATTCTACCCCAACAATTGCTTGAAACTTAGAAATGACAGAGATGATGCTCGGATTTTTAAGGGAAACTTCTCAACTTGAGAGATCAATTTCATTCCTCTCAAATATGATTTTTACATAATAATTTGTGGATACTTATAGTCTTCCACACAAGAAGTTAGTGGCATGGATTTAATCTCAATCCCCTTGAATCTCCACAAAGGACGAGGTCAATTTGACAATTTGACCATTACATACTTTATGAATTAAAAATAAATAAAGTTTTCTAACAACTCATGTAATGATGCTTGCAACTTCATCTTCTACCTAAACTGTGTAAATATTTACTTCTAAAGCTCCAAATGGTTCTCCCTCAATCGAATAAGCTTGTAACACATGAAATGAGAGTTGAACCAAGCCTATCCAATTTTATAGATGAAGAGTGAATGCTTGTTGAATCTTCTTGGCTGGTCTAGTTGGAACATTTGGAATACCGTGATCCTTATCATCTTCCCCCTCTTCAAAAGAATTCGTCCTTGAATAAGAAAAATCATCACCTACATCAAAAAGACTCGAGTCAGCAACATTGAAAGTAGAATGTGCTTAAAATTCTCAAGGAAGATCATTTTATATGCATTGTTATTAATTATTTCAAATACTTGACAAGGGTAATCCCCTCTTGGATGTAACTTTGTCTTCGTTTGAGATGGATATCGCTCCTTGTGAAAATGTATTCAAACCCAGTTATCGAGTTGAAAAATGATTTCCTTCCGTCCTTTGTTGATTATTGAAGCAACTTTGAAATTTTGTGTCTCAATTGTCTCCTTCACTTCTTTATGCAATGTTTTGATCAAACCTTACTTGTGGTTGCTTTACTCACAAAAATATTTAATTCTTAAAGTAACTTTTTGTTTTTCAATTGTCTCCTTTCACGGGTTTATGCAATGTTTCGTAATAGCCTAAAAAAATAATAAAAATAAAAATAAATAAACAAATAAAAATAATTATAAAAAACTATATATGTCAAACTAATAATAATGATAATAATTCATAAATAAATAACTAAAAAGGATTACTTAAAAATAAAAATAAAAATAAAATTTACCTACTTCTCTCCACTAACCTCTCATCCCAACAGCATCCTCTCTCCCACGATATCACAGTTTATCCAAAAAAAAATAAACAGAAAAAATGTCAAGATTTACTTGGAGAGATTTTAGTCTGTTATTAGGTAAAATGATTTCTTTTTTATTTGTAGTTATGGTTATAAGAAATTAATTAGGATCAATTAATTATATTTGTTTTGTTAGCATGGAGGTTATAGGAAATATGGTTAGAATCAATAAAATTTTACTTGGCAGATCCATAGATATGTAAGATAGTAGCCAAATAATGGATTAAAATTGGCCAATAATATCTATTTACAGAATGAAAATAAATATAGAGTTAGAGTAATATCTTATTTAGAGAATTGAAAATGTTTAGCTAATTGAAAATCTATTTACAAAATGAAAATAATTACAAAGAGGGAGGAGGAATTAGGTTACGGGTTTAAAGGGATAGGTTTGTGATAGATTGATAGAACGGTAGCGTTAGGTTAAGTTCTTGTGATGAGATGACTAAGGTACGTTCACGTAATGATATGTCTGTGATAGGTATAAGAACGTTAAGGCTATGATAAGTTAGAGAACGATATGACTACGAAGTGTTTACGTTATGACTTGTTTATGACATGATACATTGTGATGCAATATATCATGGTATGATGTGTATATGATGAAATGATATGTTAAAAGCATAGAACGTTATGTTAGGTCTCTTAAATTGCGTGTATACAGCATGATATGAATGACATGAAATTACGATAAATGGCATGAAATATAACCCCGTTAGAATTATGTATGATTTGAGAACTGAAGAATGAGAAACGATATGACATGAATGATGAACGATATCTGAAACGATATGAAAAATGATATGATATGTACACAATGCTAGCGAGGTTGTATTAAAGGATAATGAAAATGGAAAAGTTTTTGACCTCATGCATTATGTGTGCTCATGCTTTTGGGGGGATACCCCTATCCCATCACGAGGGTACGGATGCGTACATCCAATGGCAGAACAACGATCGTTATGCTTTGCATAGCACTGCTGTGATGGTTACTAGTTCTAGTGGGTGTCCGGCCTAAGGGGCTCCCAGAGTATGTCCACCGGATAAGGAAAGTGGCCCAGCGGTGTGCGAACTAGCTGGTGAGCCCATACTTGCACGTATGGGCTGTGGGTAGAGTATATGGTACACGTCCAAAATTACCCGTTAGGACAGCACCGTAGAAAAGACGGAATGAAAGATAGGACTCATCATCTCATTGCATGTGATTGTTGCATTTAACCCCAATAGTGGGGTCACTTACTGAGTATTTCTTTAAATACTCAAGTCATATGCTACTACATTTTTTCAGGTTAAGACAATGCATTCCTGAACGGATGACGACGGCATCACAACTCGAGACCATGGCACATGCATAGGATAGTGGTATTTATTTTGTTAGACTTGGCTAGAATAGGATGTTTTTAACTTAAACGCTTATTTATTTTATTTAGTCTTTTGTTCCATTGTTTTAAAGATGTTTTCAAAACACATAAGTCCATGGCTATATTTTAAAATAAAGGTTACGGTTTATGAAATTTAAATGAAGTCTTCCGCATTCAATGCTTATGGTACGTATACAGTAGCGACTTTAAATTAAGTAAAAAAATTTTTGTCGTTACAGTTTTGATTAGATCTGCCTTACTTGTGCTTGCTTTACTCACAAAAATATTAGAATGAATAAGAAGCAAATCAAGAGGCGTAAGTAGATTAAATCCATAAAAATCTTCAAAAGAAGAACAATGAGTGGTACTATGAATTGCTCTAAAGGAGAATGGTACTATGAAAAATTGCTCCATTATATGTCATCTCTACAAATGGCAAACATTCGTCCCAAGATGTAATATTCTTAGAAATAATAGGCAAATTAAATCCATAAACATCTTCAGAAGGAGAACAATGAGTGGTACTATGAATTGTTCTAAAGGAGAACGAGAGTGGTACTATGAATTGCTCTAAAGAAGAACGGTACTATGAATTCCTCTATTATATGTCATCTCTACAAAGGGCAAACATTAGTCCGAAGACTTAATATATTCTTAGAATTAATAGGCAATAATCAAAATTTTTCCACACCATACTTTTCAAAAGTGACTTAAAAATTCAAGTATCCCTATCTTTTTTTTTCGCGTAGCAAACCACATTTAAAGGCGTATACAATCCATATAAATTATCTATCCCATAAAGGCACCACCATATTATAGAGCATTTAGAAATATAGAGTGGGGTGTTCGGGGAATCAATCCCCATACCAATCGCATGCAAACAGAGCACTCTACCATCTTATCTACATTCCCACAATTCTTACATAACAAAACCCAAAACTGCCTGTCATCAATAATAATGAAAATGAAAAAATATTTATGCTTGTTATGTCAAAAATAAGAAAAAATTGAATAGAAATAAAATATTAATAACGAATGGTTTCTTTAAGAGATGCACTCTACCATCTTAGCTACGTCCCCATAATTCTTACCTAACAAAACCCAAAACTACACGTCATCAATAATAGTGAAATTGAAAAAATATTACTACTCATTAGGTCAAAAATAAGGAAAAATTAAATACAAATAAAATATTAATGAGTTTCTGAGATGCACTCTACCATCTTAGCTACATCCTCACAATATTTATGCTTGTTATGTCAAAAATAAGGAAAAATTGAATAGAAATAAAATATTAATAACGAATGGTTTCTTTAAGAGATGCACTCTACTATCTTAGCTACATCCCCATAATTCTTACCTAACAAAACCCAAAACTACACGTCATCAATAATAGTGAAATTGAAAAAATATTACGGCTCATTATGTCAAAAATAAGGAAAAATTGAATACAAATAAAATGAAAAACTCCCTTTGATCATTATGTTATTTGGAGATTCGGTGTATCAATCCCCGTAGCTCTTGCATGCAAAGAGTGCACTCTACCATCTTAGCTACATCCCAACAATTCCTACATAACAAAATTCTAATCGCCCCATCATCAACAATAGTGAAAATGAAAACTATCCCGGCTCATTATGTCATAAATAAGAAAATTTTGAAATAGAAATAGAATATTTGGTAGTAGGATTCCTTTGGAGATGCAGGGTATCGCACCGTACTTCTCACATGCGAAGCGAGAGCTCTACCATTTGACCTACATCCCCACAATTCTTACGTCATAAATCCTAAACCTACCGTAACCAATAATAGTGAAAATAAAAAAATAACAAATAGATTCTTTTGAAGATAAGAGGTACTGATCCCCATACCTCTCGCATGCTAAGCGAGCACTCTACCATCTAAGCTACATCCCCACGATTCTTACATCACAAAACCTTAAATGTCTTGTCATCAATAATAGTGAAAATGAAAAACTATCTCTGCACGTTAGGTCATAAATAAAAATAAATTGAAAATAATTAATATATTTAATAATAAATTGAAAATAATTAATATATTTAATAATTGATAGTTATCCTTTAGAGATGCGGGTACTAGTCCCCATACCTCTCGCATGCAAAGCGTGCTCTACCATCTAAGCTACATCCCCATGATTCTTACTTTACAAAACATTAAATTTTTCGTCATCAATAAAAGTGAAAATGAAAAAAAATATATCTACTCATTATGTCATAAATAAGGAAAAATTGAATAGAAAAAAATTATTAATAAAAAATAAATTCTTTTGGAGATGCGGAGTATCAATCCCCGTACCTCTCGCATGCTAAGCGAGCGCCCTACCATCTGAGCTACATCCCCACAATTCTTGCATCACAAAACCTAAATTTTCCATCATCAATAATAGTGAAAATGAAGAAATATTGCTACTTAACCTGTCATGAATAGTTTTATTTTGGAGATGCGAGGTATCAATCCACGTACCTCTCGCATGCAAAGCATGCGCTCTACCATCTGAACTACATCCCCACGATTCTTACATCACAAAACCCTAAATGTCTCGTCATCAATAATAGTGAAAATGAAAAACTATCCCTGCTCATTTTGTCGTAAATATGAAAATTTTGAAAAGAAATAATATATTTAATAATCCATTCATTTGGAGATGCAAGGTATTGATCCCCGTATTACCCACGAGAAGCAAGCACTCTACCATTTGATCTACATCTGCACAACTCTTATATCAGAAAATCCTAAACGTCCCGTCATCAATAATTGTGTAAATGAAAAAATATCTCAGCTCATTATGTCATAAATAAGGAAAGATTGAATAGAAATAAAATATTAATAACAAATAGTATCTTTTGGAGATGCAATTGATCCCCATACCTTTCGCATGCTAAGTGAGCACTTTACCATTTGAGCTACATCACCACAATACTTGCACCACAAAACCCTAAATTTTTCGCCATCAATAATAGTGAAAAGTGAAGAAATATCGCTACTCAACATGTCATGACTAAAGAAAAATTGAAAAGAAATAACATATTTAATAATTGATAGTTTTATTTTGGAGATATGCGAGGTATTAATCCCCGTACCTTTCGCATGCAAAGCGAGCGCTCTACCATCGCTACATCTCCACGATTCTCATGTCACAAAATCCTAGACGAGACGCTACTCAACATGTCATGACTAAAGAAAAATTGAAAAGAAATAACATAACCCTAAGCGTCTCGTCATCAATAATAGGTCCAAAATGGAAATTTCAAAATCGGAAAAATTAGGTATAATTTATGAATCATTTCAACATAGAATGCATTGATATTATATTAATCAAATTATTATTTGGATTATTTAAGGCTTATCAATTCAACATAGAATGCATTGATATTATATTAATCAAATTATTATTTGGATTATTTAAGGCTTATCAATTCACATTCACATTCACATTCACATTCACATTCACATTCACATTCACATTCACAGTTTCATGGGAANTGAATCATTTCAACATAGAATGCATTGATATTATATTAATCAAATTATTATTTGGATTATTTAAGGCTTATCAATTCACATTCACATTCACATTCACATTCACATTCACATTCACATTCACATTCACATTCACAGTTTCATGGGAATGTATGTATTTAACTCGTCTCATTTTATTGAATTTATTTACTTCATTTTATTCTACAATCTCTCTTGAAGGGGCATTCCGAGAATCGAACTTCAGATCTCTCGCACCCAAAGCGAGAATCATACCACTAGACCAAATGCCCTTGTTAACCCACTTAAAACGTATGTATGAATCCTTGGGCCTAGGTATTAAGGTCGTATTTTGTCGTATTGCAGGAAACACATGAAGTCCTCGATGCGCTTGAACTGAAGCCTTGGATGTAGAATGTGTCTTGGAGAACAAAACAAGAACATAATAAGAACAAAGAGCTTTCTACTAGATCTACTTAAGATTTGGATAGGCATACTTACCAAAAGTGGGAACCATGAAATGATATTAAGAGCACTATTATTATAGTTTTAATGGCCTTAATTTTTGTTTTTTTTCTTTTTTTTTTTCATTATTTCCTAAGATGTTAAGTATAAAGCCTTGGAATGTAAAAAAAGACTTTAGGTTGCTGCTGAATGGCCAAGCCATTGCGAACATGCTTTTAAGTTTTGATATCTCTTTTCTAATTCCTTTATGTCGACTTTGTTGTCCAACAATTGGTGTAGAGAAGTTAAGAGGTATGTTTGAAAAGTAAATAATAGGAACAACAAGTTTATATAAATATGAAGTCCTTCGATAAGAAAAGATTTAGACATAGGGGCATTTGAGGTTGCACCCTAAGTGAGAGTCGTACCACTAAACCAAATGTCTTTTCTTAAATAACTAATATTTTTAGCTTCTACTCAAATATATATTTCTCTGGGTGGTTGGATCGCTATAAAAGGAAAAGTTGATGGTCTAATATTTTACTTGTAAGGGTTATCAAATAAACAAACAACCCAACAAATGAAACAAATTAATCAATTTGGGTTGGTTTGATTCGGTTCAGTTCATCAGTTTGTTTGATTTAATTCTTCTATTTTGCCTCGTATGACAACAAAATAGAATTGTATTGAATGCACCTTAGTTTCATTAATGACAAACTCATATGAAACATAATTGCATTAATAGTACTCAGAGTTGGAGTCTATTAGTATTTCATGAACCTAAGTGCAAATCATGCTTCATTAAAGATGAGATAAACTTTAGTTAAGTAACGGGACCTTTAAATTGCTTCATGTGGAGCTTCAATTACTCTATGCTAGTTACAATCTTTGGGATTGACTAATTGGATACGAGTTCATTGATTTAGGGAAATTTTTGTGTAATTATCCACTACAACTTATGTTTTCAAATTTTTAGGTCATGATTTAGGTAGTTGGTGTTATGAGTCGTAAACTTGTTTCTTTGCATAATATGGATTTAGTTGAACTGTTATTACCGATAAGATGGACAAAGAAATTGTCTTTGAAATGACTAATAGATCTAGGTTCATCGTTGTTGTCTTTTAACTGTGATTTTGCAAAATGCTTAACTAATATAAACTATAATGCCACAAGAACTTTAAGGTAAATAAAAAATATACCCTACCCATCATTCAAGATGGCAATAAAATAGAGTTCAATTGAACCCACTTTAGTTTCATGTTTGGCGTGTTCAAGATAAAGCATAATTGTATTTATGATATTGAGCTTGGAGTCTATAAGAATTTAATGATCACAAGAGAAATTCCTATTTTATTAGAGGAGACCAACTTTATTTAAGGTATTAGAAGTTCAAACGGGCTTAAAAGTTGCGTACTCATTTTATCCATATTCTCCATTCCTCCCATTTCTTTCTCTTCCTCCATCACATTCTTTATTTCTCTTCCCATTTCTCAATCTCCAACTCATCCTTTCTTTATCCCTAATCAATGCGGATTTGAATAAAGAAGGAGAAAAAGAAAGAGAGTGAAGGAAGTCGGTATGAATTTAGCTTTGGAACTAGACATCGATGAGTATGATCTAACGAACATCAATACAAAAAGTTAGTGACTTCTCTTTTGACCAACCAGGTAAGTGGTGTTACTATTGGCTTGGTAGGATGAATTGTATGAGGTATTAACAACGCGTGCTCCTTAGCTCCTCCATGTGTCGTACTTTGTGAGTACTTGACATGTATTATGTTATGTTATGTTGTAACACAAGTTCAAATGAGGATTAATTTTTCAAATTTTTTTTAAGTTCAAATTTTTAGGAATTTATTGAGAGATTTAGATATGATAGGGAAGAACAAAATAGTTAAAAAAAAAAAAAAAAACTCATTAAAAGTATAAAAGAAAATAGTAAAAACATAGGAAAATCAGTCCAAATTAATGCTAGTGTAAAATTTTCATTTTGACTCATTTTCTTGAGAAGGGGACAGTAAGATAGCTAATTAGAGTTCAATTAAGAGAAAAAATAAAGAAAGAGAGAAAAAAAAGCGAAAAAAAATTAAAATAACTAGAGTTCAATAAAGAGTTGTTTGATATCAGAGCCGCCGGATTTTAGATTATATATATTTTTTCTTAGGATAAAGAGTCATATATCTCTATGACTTAGCTCAATGACACGTCTCGCCGCGATCAAGTAAGCAGTCTAACCCTATTTTGAAGTATATGATATGTTGTAAAACTCATATCAATTTATTGTATGTTTTGAGTTTCGTGGTAGTTAAAAAATGCCCTCAAACATTAAAGAGTGAATGTTAACCATATAAGACAATAATGGATCAAAGTTATAGTGTCTAGGTAGGGTGAGGAGGAAAAGAGTAGTCGTGAGGTATCTCACTAGCCTTAGGAAAACAGAGAGTTGGCGCTGCAGAGTGCGAGACATCTAACAAATGAATTTTTGGTACTAGAAATGGTGAAACTAGAGATGGTCTCCAAACGTCTGTATGGACCATTTCCAATCGCACTTTCTATGGTTCTCTGACAGCTTTTGTGAAGCTAACTCGTTTATATTTTTCCATAACGCAGCTCTCACAAACACCCATATCAATAGATTTTAGGCCTTCTAAAACTCCATTCGCAGCCATCATCTTCATTTCTTTGAATCTCATATGTGCAAGTCTATTTACACTATTGTAGGGAAAATAAGGAAAAATTGAATAGAAATAAAATATTAATAACGAATAGTTTTTTCAGGATATGCACTCTACCATCTTAGCTACATCCCCACAATTTTTACGTAACAAAACCCAAAACTACACATCATCAATAATAGTGAAATTGAAAAAATATTTCTGCTCATTATGTCAAAAATAAAGAAAAATTGAATACAAATAAAATATTAATGAGTTTCTTCAAGAGATGCACTCTACCATCTTTGCTACATCCCCACCGTTCTTACTTAACAAAACCCAAAATCTTCGTACCTTTCGCATGCAAAGAGTACACTCAATTATCTTACCTACATCCCCACAATTCTTACATCACAAAACCCTAAACGTCCCATCATTAATAATAGTGAAAATGAAAAACTCCCTTTGATTATTATGTCATAAATACGAAAAAATTGAAAAGTAATAATATATTTTAATAATGGATAGTTTTTGTTTGGAGATGGAGGGTAGAGATTCCCTTACCTCTTGCATGCAAAGCAAGCACTCTACCATTTTGATGGTGTTAATATAACACATGGGGAAGCAATTTGGATCTTAGGCACTCTTAGTACATCAATTATAATAAATTAGCTAGCATGTTCAAAAGCATTAAAACTCAATGAGTTTGAATACTAACCTTTTGTAGTCTAAATTCTTTTTTCTTCACGAACCGGTTTCGAACCACCAGTAGTGTCTTCCCTACTATTCTCCGACCTTAGAATGAGATTGTAGAATCCCGTGAGTGACTAAATTTGAAAGGAATGTAGTATATGTAAAGAGAGGGTTTTGAGAAAATTTCTCAAAGTTTTTCAAGAATACTTTCCATGTACCTTGATCAATCTATTTATTGATGTTTGCATGTTCATGCAAATTTGAGATTACACAATTTTGACACTCAAAATTTCACTCAAATTTGTTGGATTATATGGCAAACATGCAAGTTTGGTTAAATCAAATTTTGACACTCAAAATTCCACTCAAGTTTATGGGATTATTGGCAAACATGCAAGATTGTTAAACCATATATTGACACTCAATATTCCACTAACTCAAACATGCATTTTTCCATGACGTAAAGTCAACATTTTGCCTTTCTCTATTTTAATTCAACAATAAATTTAAATAAGGAATTTCAAATCAAAATAATATTAAATGATTAATTAAATAATTTAATTAATATTTAACATTAAAGCAAATGCCAATCCTAATCAATTCTGGCACATTGATTATGAATCCTTATTGATAATTAAAATATTTAAATCTTATTTACATATCTCCAATTCTCTCATTTTGTTTAATTCGTAATTAAATAAAAAAATTAGGTTAAATATATCGTATATATTTAGCACATATTCCCTAATTTGAGTTCGAACACTTCAAACTCACTCGTCACACTATTCTAAGGTTTAGTCCGATATGAGTTAGTAGGGGGACCTAATGGACCTATAGATCATGGGCTCCAACGAAACGAGATTAACAGGCTAAACTCATTAATCTTTTAACCAACATTCATTAACTACTAGGACACTACACTATAGCCTAGTAGTTGCACTCCCCTCACTATAGATATATTTCTGTCCATTCGATATAACCATGATTAGTAAGTCGATCCTTCATAGGTTGTTCGTAACTAGAGTTGGGTAATTTACTGTTTTTACCCCTCAAGTTACTTCTTGTTCCTTAAGTCCCACTGATCCTCTAATGAACAATTGGTTCGTGGTCCAACCACCTAACTGAATCCCTCTCGGGCCAATGAGAGAGTGGGGCCCCTTGTTCAAGACCTAGAGTCAGTACTTAAGGGAACAACCTCTCTACTATCCCTAAAAGCGGGTAGGAGTGAATTCTATCTTGCACCCTATGTCCCCAACTATTCACCCAATCTTATCCTTGAAATGGGAGGCTTATTGAATCGACGAACTCGGGCCACTCTCACCCATGCAAATCTAAGAATAATTCTGAATAAATAGGAGTTCATAATTAGCTCAGGATGAAGGTCGAGTTACCTAAGTCATCGAGCGAAAAAATCAGTCTCACAGTAAACGACATTATAAAGTGAGAGTGGTTTTCTTCATGGTCCGATCTTATGCAATACTCATTGCACAGGACGCCCCCACTCACATGTCTCCACATGTACAATTTAGTGATCACAATTGTTTATATCATATACAAAAGTGAGCCGCATCTATAGGGTCCCCAAGATAAGGTACTCAGTCTTATCTTTGTACTATAGATCATTTTGATTATATACTTGAAGTTGATCCACTCTGATGTCTCTACCGATAGTTCAAGTAATCATACTATAACCAGAGTATTCTTAGTTTAATGAATTTAGATCAATGATCGTACAATTCACTTTATTCAATAACAATCTTTACTGTTTATTGAAAATAGAATATGTTTTTGTTTATTCAATAACCATATTTACTGAATAAAATCAACAATAACTTTATTGAAAATAGAATACGTTTTTTTTTACAAAGAGTTTTAGGACATAAACCCAACACATTTAAACTACATCCCCACCATTCTTACATCACACATCACAAAACCTTTAAACTTCCCATCATCAATAATAGTGAAAATGAAACCTCATTTTGTCATAAATAAGGAAAGATTGAATAGAAATAAAATATTAATAACAAATAGTTACCTTTTGGAGATACAAGATATCGATCCCCGTGCCCCTCTTGTATGCAAGGAGTGCACTCTACCATCTTAGCTACATCCCAACATATCTTACATGATTCTCATATGCAAGGAGTGCACTTTACCATCTTAGCTACATCCCAACAATTCTTACATGACTCTCGTATGCAAGGAATGCACTCTACCATCTTAGCTACATCCCAACAATTCTAACATGACAGAATCCTAAACGTCCCATCGTCACCAGTGAAAATGAAAAACTGCACTCTACCATCTTAGCTACATCCCAACAATTCTTACATGACTCTCATATGCAAGGAGTGCACTTTACCATCTTAACTACATCCCAACAATTCTTACATGACTCTCGTATGCAAGGAATGCACTCTACCATCTTAGCTACATCCCAACAATTCTTACATGGCAGAATCCCAAACGTCCTATCGTCAACAGTGAAAATTCTCATATGCAAGGAATGCACTCTACCATCTTAGCTACATCCCAACAATTCTTACATGACAGAATCCCAAACGTCCTCTCGTATGCAAGGAATGCACTCTACCATCTTAGCTACATCCCAACAATTCTTACATGATAGAATCCCAAACGTCCCATCATCAACAGTGAAAATGAAAGCACTCTACCATCTTAGCTACATCCCAACATGACAGAATCCCAAACGTCCCATCGTCACCAGTGAAAATGAAAACACTCTACCATCTTAGCTACATCCCAACAATTCTTACATGGCAGAATCCCAAACGTCCCATCGTCAACAGTGAAAATGAAAAACTATCTCCAAATAGAATATTTGGTAATAGGAGGAGGATTCACAAAATCATCCCCAAAAATAGTCACCATACAAATTTATCCAAGTGTCTTGTGTACATTTGAAATTTATCAACATGGTTTTTTTTTGTGGACATCCTACGATGTGAACTTAGGTCCTCTCACACCCTAAGAAAGAATAATACCATTAGACCAAATTTCCCTTCTTGAACATCTATCATTTTTAGCTCTCACTCCATATGATTTTTTCTTTCAAGTTTGAAATCTCTATTTATTTGGAGTTGAGGGGCTAAAAGGAAGTTCAAGGATTTAACCAAAAGAAAATCATCAACCTTTTTATTTCAATCAATACACGACATTCTTAATTAATAAATTGTTTTACCTACAAAAACACAAAGTGAAACAAAACACGAAATTCGTAATTAATAAATTATTTTACCTAAAAAAACACAAAGTAAAACAAATTAAGTGCATTGGATTGATACATTATTTAGATCTTTTATATTAAAAGGAAAATCCAAGAGTTGATCTCAAAACCTCTCACACCAAAAGCAAGAATCATACCACTAAACCAAATATCCTTGTTGTGGACTTCATATTCAATTATGCATTGAACATGTCATCGTTATTTCATTTACTTTATTTGATGTTCATATAAATTTGTTAATACTGATGGTGTTCCTATAACACGTGCGGAAGCAATTTGGATCTTAGACACTCTAAGTACATCAATTATAGTAAATTAGCTAGCATGTTCAAAAGCATTAAAACTCAATGAGTTTGAATACTAATCTTTTGTAGTTCAAATTTCTTTTTTCTCACGAATCGGTTTCGAACCTCAACTAGTGTCTTCCCTACTATTCTCCCGCCTTAGAACGAGATTGTGGAATCCAGTGAGTGACTAAACGTGATAGGAATTTAGTATATGTAAAGAGAGAGTTTTGAGAGATTTTCTCAAAGTTTTTCGAGCAAACTTTCCATGTACCTTAATCACTCTATTATGCATGTTCATGCAAATTTGATATTACCAAATTTTGACACTCTAAATTCTACTCAAATTTGTGGGATTATGTGGCAAAAGTTTGAGTTAACCAAATTTTAACACTAATATTCCACTCAAATTTGTGGGGGTTTATTTGGCAAACATGCATATTTGGTTAAACAAAATTTTGACACTCAAAATTACACTCAAATTTGTGGGATTATGTGGCAAACATGCAAGTTTTGTTAAACCATATATTGACACACAATATTCCACAAACTCAAACATGGATTTTTCTATGGGGTGAAGTCAACATTTTGACTTTCTTTATTTTAATTCAACAATTAATTAAAATAATTAATTTCAAATCAAAATAATATTAAATGATTAATTAAATAATTTAATTAAAATTTAACATTAAATAAAATGTCAATCCCAATGAATTCCGACACATATTGATTATGAATCCCTATTCATAATTAAAATATTTAAATCTTATTTAAATACCTCCAATTCTTTCTTTTTGTTTAATTCATAATTAAAACAAAATGTGGTTAAATATATCGTATATATTTAGTGTATATTCCCTAATTTGAATTTGAACACTTCGAACTCACTCATCACACTGTTCTAAGGTTTAATCCGATATGAACTAGCTGGGGGACCTAATGGACCTACAGATCATGGGCTCCAACGATCCGAGATTAATCGGCTAAACTCATTAACCTTGTAAACCAACATTCGTTAACTACTAGAACACTCCACTATAGCCTAGTAGTCACTCCCCTCACTATAGATATATTTGTATCCATTTGATATAACCATGATTAGTAAGTCGATCGTTCACAAGTTGTTCGTAACTAGAGCTGGGTCAATTTACCGTTTTACCCCTAAAGTTACTTCTTGTTCCTTGAGTCCCACTAATCATCTAATGAACAATTGGTTTGTAGTCCCAACCACCAAACCAAATCCCTCTTGGACCAATGAGAGGGTGGAGCCCCTTGTTCAAGATTTGGAGTCAGTACTTGAGGGAACAACCTCTCTACTATCCCTAAAAGCGGGTAGGAGTAAATTCCGTCTTACACTCTATGTCCCAAACTATTCACCCAGTCTTACCCCTGGAATGGGAGGCTTATTGAGTCGGTGAACTCGGGCCACTCTCACCCATGCAAATCTAAGGATAATTTTGAATAAACAAGAGTTCATAGTTAGCTCAGGATTAAGATCTTGTTACCTAGGTCATCAAATGAAAAAACCAGTCTCAACAATAAAAGACATTATAAAGTGAGAGTGGTTTTCTTCATGGTCCGATCTTATGCAATACTCATTGCATAGGACGCTTCCACTCACATATCTCCATATGTACAATTTAGTGATCACATTGTTTATATCATATACAAAAGTGGGTCGCATCCATAGTGTCCCCAGAATAAGGTACTCAACCTTATCCCTATACTATAGATCATTTTGACTATATACTTGAACTTGATCCACTCTGATGTCTCTACCTATAGTTTAAGTAATCAGAGTGTTCTTAGTTTATTGGATTTAGATTAATGATCGTAACATTCACTTTATTCAATAACAATCTTTACTGAATAAACATCAATAATAAATTTATTGAAAATGTAATATGTTTTTGTTTACAAACTATGAGTTGTAGTTCATAAAACCCAACAAATACAACCAATAGGTCCGATGTCGTCTTCTCTTTGATGATGTTGAACATCGTATTTCTAGACAGCGTCAACAAGATCAACCCTAAGGTGTGACGATCCCTAAGTTTCCACTCCTCCGCAGTCATGGTATTCGGCTTCACCCCCAAGAGGGGTTTCTAAAGATCTTTCTGGTACATATAATCTTCAATCTGCATCTTCTAGAAACTGATATCGAATTCATCAAACTTTTAAATTCTTGTCTTTGAACTTTCCATCTTCACAGATCATGGTGAATCTCGCCTCGCCCTGATACCAATTATTAGGATCACACAACAACGAACACACTCGATCTAAATGAACACAAAGAACATGATAAAGAAAATGTAAGGAGATATATTGACCGAACGTTTTGTATTAATGACTTCAAGGTATGCAAAGAGAGGTTATGAAGAATGAGAAAGGTACATTTTGAAAGCACTGACTAATGGGTATATATATGATTTCAGTTTATTATATATATAGCTTTAACGGATATAACCGCCTACTATATATAAATAGTCAGCTTTTATATATCTCCATCATATTTTTAATGCAAATAGTCAGCCTCCATATCGAACATTCTCAAGCCCAAATAGTTAGTTTTTCTAGGAGAGTTTAAAGAAAAATAAGCAAATGGAGGCTCGGAACGTTGGAACCTATCAGTTTACTTTGTGTAAACATTTTAAGTTTCAAATTTAGGACTTTGAGTCCAAAATTCTTCATCTAGAGATTGATTCCTTTAATGGGTCTTATACAACTAGCTGTACGGTAAGTTACATATAATGGGTCTTATACAATTTGCTATAGGGTAAGTTAAAGAACACAGTTGAAAAAGATTATCAAGGGTAAGTTAATGAACACAGTTGAAAAAGATTATCATCAGCTTATCTTCTACGGCTACTAAGTTAATGAACACGTGTTTTTTTTGTGCTTTAGAACCTACTATTATTGTCACGTTAATTTCACATTGTCCATCACAGAATAGAATTTGTTCTTCAAATCAATTAGATGTACTTCAATTAATATTATTAAAAAATATTGACATAAATAAAGTTCATATCCTATAATTCCTACCTTTAAGATTATGAATGATATGGCTCAAATTATTTAGGTTGAAGTTGCATTGCCACTAAAGCATATGCATTCCTTTTGGATAGATATTGAAACAATACATTTGAATTTTAAGTAAAATTTCACCACAAACTAAGTTTTTGAAAACGACTTTTATTTTATATTTATTTTTTAATTTTTTTAATTATTTTAATTTTTTTTAATTTTTTAAATTTTTTTAATTTTTAAATTTTTAAATTTTAGTTTTCAAAACCTACATTGATATGTCAAAATACTTCTTTGCTACCCTTTAACAATATTTATATTGTAAAATGGGATTAACTTCTTTTAAGTTTATGTAGTTTTTTTTAAGGGAACTTCTCAACGGAGGGATTAATTTCATTCCTCTAAAATATGATTTTTACCTAATAATTTGACCATATTTATAGTCTCCGCACAAAAGAAGTTAGTGGCCTTGATTTCATCTCAATCCCGTTGAATCTCCACTAAAAAAGACAAGGTCAATTTGACCCTTACATACTTGAATTAAAGATAAATAAAGTATTCTAACAACTCATCTAATGATGCTTGCAACTTCATCCTCTACTTCAACTGTGTAAATATTCACTTCTGAAGCTCAAAATGGTCATTCCTCACTCGAATAAGCTTGTAACACATGAAATGAGAGTTGAACAAAGCCTATCCAATTTTATACATGAAGAATGAATGCTTGTTGAATCTTCTTGGCTGGTCCAGTTGGAACAATGGGATCACCGTGATCCTTATCATCTTCCCCCTTTCAAAAGGATTCGTCCTCGAATCAAAAAAATCATCACCTACATAAAAAAACTCAAGTCAGCAACATTGAAAATTGAAAGTAGAATGTCCTGAAAATTCTCGATGAACATCATTTTATATGCATTGTTATTAATTATTTCAAGGACTTGATAAGGGTTATCCCCTCTTGGATGTAACCTTGTCTTCCTTTGAGATGGACATCGCTCCTTGCGAAAATGTATCCAAACCTAGTTATCGAGTTGAAAAATGATTTCCTTCCGTCCTTTGTTAATTCTTTAAGCAAATTTGAAATTTTGTTTCTTAATTGTCTCCTTCACCTCTTTATGCAATGTTTTGATCAGCCTTACTTGTAGTTTCTTTACTCACAAAGATATTTAATTCTTAAAGTAACTTTTTGTTTCTCAATTGTCTCCTTTCACCTCTTTGTGCAATGTTTCTGCCTTACTTGTGGTTGTTTTACTCTAAAAAATATTAGAATGAATAGGAAGCAAATCAAGAGGCGTAGGTGGATTAAATCCATAAACATTTTCAAGAGGAGAACAATGAGTGGTACTATAAATTGCTATAAAGGAGATCAGTACTATGAATCGCTCTATTATATGCCATCTCTACAAGTGGTAAACATTTGATTGTCTCCTTTCACCTATTTGTGCAATGTTTTGATCAGATCTACCTTACTTGTGGTTGTTTTACTCTAAAAAATATTATTATGAATAGGAAGCAAATCAAGAGGCGTAGGTAGATTAAATTCATAAATATCTTCAAGAGGAGAACAATGAGTGGTACTATAAATTGCTATAAAGGAGATCAGTACTATGAATCGCTCTATTATATGCCATCTCTACAAGTGGCAAACATTTGTCCCAAGACTTAATATTCTTACAAATAATAGGTAGATGTGGTTGTTTTACTCTAAAAAATATTAGAATGAATAGGAAGCAAATCAAGAGCCGTAGGTAGATTAAATCCATAAATATCTTCAAGAGGAGAACAATGAGTGGTACTATAAATTGCTATAAAGAAGATCAGTACTATGAATCGCTCTATTATATGCCATCTCTACAAGTGGCAAACATTTATCCCAAGACTTAATATTCTTACAAATAATAGGTAGATTAAATCCATAAACATCTTTAGAAGGAGAACGATGAGTGGTACTATGGATTGCTCTAAACGAGAATGGTACTATGAATTGCTCTATTATATGCCATCTCTACAAATGGCAAACATTAGTCCGAAGGCTTAATATATCCATTAAAAATATCTCATTGGCACCACCATATTATTGAGCATTTAGGAATATAGAGCCGGGTATCGATCCCCGTACCAATCACATGCAAAGAGAGCACTCTACCATCTTAGCTACGTCCTCACAATTCTTACATAACAAAACCCAAAACTGTCCGTCATCAATAATAGTGAAAATGAAATTTTTGCTCATTATGTCATAAATAAGAAAATATTGAATTGAAATAAAATATTAATAACGTATAGTTTCTTTAGGAGATGCAGGGTATCAATTCCCACACCTCTCATATGCTAAGCGAACGCTCTACCATATGAGCTATATCCCAATGATTCTTACATCACAAAATCCTAAACGTCTCGTCATCAATAATAGTGAAAATGAAAAACTATTTTTGCTCATTATGTCATAAATAAGAAAATATTGAAAAGAAATAATACGTTTAATAATCGATAGTCTTCCTTTAGAGACGCGGGGCCTTAATCCCCACACCTCTCAAATGCTAAGCGAGCACTCTACTATATGAGCTATATCCCAATGATTCTTACATCACAAAATTCTAATCGTCTCGTCATCAATAATTGTGAAAATGAAACTATCTTTGTTTATTATGTCATAAATAATAAAATATTGAAAAGAAATAATACATTTGATAATCGATAATCTTCCTTTAGAGATGCGGGTATCGATTCCCATACCTCTCACATGCAAAGAGTGCTCTATCATCTGAGTTACATCCCTATAATTCTACTCAATAATAGTGAAAATGAAGAAATATCGCTACTCAACATGTTATGAATAAGGAAGAATTGAAAACGAATAACATATTTAATAATAGATAGTTTTATTTTAGAGATGCAGGGTTATCAATCCTCGCCCCTCTCACATGCAAAGCGAGCGCTCTACCATCTGAGCTACATCCCCACAATTATCGTTACTCATTATGTCGTAAATAAGAAAAAACTGAAAAGAAATAATATATTTAGTAATCAATTCATTTGGAGAACCAAGGTATCGATCCCGTACTTCCCTCGTGGGAAGCTTTACCATCTGAGCTACATCCCCACGATTCTTACATTAGAAAATCCAAAACGTTCCGTTATCAATAATTGTGAAAATGAAAAAATATCTCCGCTCTATCATAAATAAGGAAAGATTGAGTAGAAATAAAATATTAATAACAATTAGTTTCTTTTTGAGATGTGGGGTATCGATTCTCGTACCTCTTGCATGCAAAGAAAGCATTCTACCTTCTGAACTACATCCCAAAATTATTACAAAACAAAACCCTAAACGTCACGTCATCAACAAAAGTGAAAATGAAAAACTATCTCACCAATACTATTGAAAATGAAAAACTATCTCTGCTCATTAGGTTATTCATAAAGAAAGATTTAATAGAAATAAAATATTAATAACAAATAATTTCTTTTGGAGATGTGGGGTATCGACCCCTCCTGTACCTCTGAGTGCACTAAATAATCTTACCTACATCCCCACAATTCTTACACCACAAAACCCTAATCCTTCCATCATCAATAATAGTTAAAATGAAAATGAAAAACTACCTTTGCTTGTTATGTCATAAATAAGATACTAACTTTGCTCATTATGTCATAAATAAGATTAATAATTTATAGTTTTCCTTTGGAGATGCATGATAGCAATCCTTGTACCTCTCGCATGCAAAGCAAGCGCTCTATCAATTAATCTACATCCATACAATTCTTACATCACAAAACCTTTAAACTTCCCATCATCAATAATAGTGAAATTGAAAAAATATATCTGCTCATTATGTTATAAATAAGGAAAGATGGAATAAAAATAAAATATTAATAACAAATAGTTACTTTTGGAGTGGCGGGGTATTGATCCCCGTGGCTCTTGCATGCAAAGAGTGCACTCTACCGTCCCATCATCAACAATAGTGAAAATGAAAACTATCCCTGCTCATTATGTCATAAATAAGAAAAATTTGAAATAGAAATAGAATATTTGGTTGTAGGATTCCTTTGGAGATGCAGGGTATTGATCCCCATACCTCTTCGCATGCTAAGTGAACACTCAACCATCTAAGCTTCTTTTGGTGATAAGAGGTATTTGATCCCCATAACTCTCGCATGCTACGCGAGCACTCTACCATCTGAACTACATCCCCACGATTCTTACATCACAAAACCCTAAATGTCTCGTCATCAATAATAGTGAAAATGAAAAATTATCTCGGCACATTATGTCATAAATAAAAATAAATTGAAAATAAATAATACATTTAATAATTGATAGTTATCCTTTATTGATTCGGGGTACCAGTCCCCATACCTCTCGCATGCAAAGCGAGTCTCGTCATCAATAATAGTGAAAATGAAAAATTATCTCGGCACATTATGTCATAAATAAAAATAAATTGAAAATAAATAATACATTTAATAATTGATAGTTATCGTTTATTGATTCGGGGTACCAGTCCCCATACCTCTCGCATGCTAAGCGAGTACTCTACCATCTGAGCTACATCCTCATAATTCTTGCATCACAAAACCCTAAATTTTCCATCATCAATAATAGTGAAAATGAAAAACTATCCCTACTCATTTTATGTCGTAAATATGAAAAATTTAAAAAGAAATAATATATTTAATAATCCATTCATTTAGAGATGCAAGGTATCGATCCCCGTACTACCCACGCGAGAAGCGAGCGCTCTACCATTTGATCCACATCCGCACAATTCTTACATCAGAAAACCCTAAACATCTTATCATCAATAATTGTGTAAATGAAAAAATATCTCAGCTCATTATGTCATAAATAAGGAAAGATTAAATAGAAATAAAATATTAATAACAAATAGTTTCTTTTGAGATGCAGGTTATAGATCCTCATACCTTTCGCATGCTACGCGAGCGCTCTACTACCATGTGGACTAAATACCGTAGCGCTCTACCATGTGGACTAAATACCCAAAATTCTTAAATCACAAAACCCTAAATTTTCCGTCATCAATAATAGTGAAAATGAAAGAAATATCGCTACTCAACATGTCATGAATAAGGGAAAATTGAAAGTAAAAAATATATTTAATAATGGATAGTTTTATATTTTGGAGATGTAAGGTATCGATCCCTATACCTCTTGCATACAAAGCAAGCACTTTACCATTTGAGCTACGTCCCAACAATTCTTATGTTACAAAACCCTAAACGTCTCGTCATCAATAATAGTGAAAATGAAAAACTATCTCTGCTCATTATGTAGTATATATGAAAATTTGAAAAGAAATAATATATTTAGTAATTGATTTATTTGGAGAAGCAAGGTATCGATCCCGTACTTCCCACATGGGAAGCTCTACCATCTGAGCTTCATCCCCACGATTCTTACATTAGAAAACCCTAAATGTCCTGTCATCAATAATTGTGAAAATGAAAAAAAATATCCCCACTCATTATGTCATAAATAAGAAAAGATTGAACAGAAATAAAATATTAATAACAAATAGTTTAAAATATTAATAACAAATAGTTTATTTTGGAGATGCGGGTATTGTTGTGAGCGCTCTAGCTCTGAGCTACATCCCCACAATACTTGCGCCACAAAACCCTAAACTACATCCCACAATACTTGCGCCACAAAAAACCCTAAACTACATCCCCAAAATACTTGCACCACAAAACCCTAAACTACATCCCCACAATGGGCCACAAAACCCTAAATTTTCCATCATTAATAATAGTGAAAAATGAACTACATCCCCACAATACTTGCGCCACAAAAAACTCTAAACTACATCCCCACAATACTTGCACCACAAAACCCTAAACTACATCCCCACAATATTTGGGCCACAAAACCCTAAATATACTTCTGCCACAAAAAACCCTAAACTACATCCCCACAATACTTGCACCACAAAACCCTAAACTACATCCCCACAATACTTGCGCCAATAAACCCTAAATTTTCGATCATTAATAATAGTGAAAAATGAACTACATCCCCACAATGCTTGCGCCACAAAAAACCCTAAACTACATCTCCACAATACTTGCACCACAAAGCCCTAAACTACATCCCCACAATACTTGGGCCACAAAACCCTAAATTTTCCATCATTAATAATAGTGAAAAATGAACTACATCCCCAGAATACTTGCGCCACAAAACCCTAAACTACATCCCCACAAAACCACTACATCCCCACAATACTTGCGCCACAAAACCCTAAACTACATCTCCATAATACTTGCGCCACAAAACCCTAAACTACATCCCCACAATACTTGTGCCACAAAACCCTAAACTACATCCCCACAATATTTGTGCCACAAAACCCTAAACTACATCCCCACAATACTTGCGCCGATAAACCTTAAATTTTCCATCATTAATAATAGTGAAAAATGAACTACATCCCCCACAATACTTGCGCCACAAAAAACCCTAAACTACATCCCCACAATACTTGCACCACAAAATGTATTTAACTTGTGCCATTTTATTTTATTTATTTACTTCGTTTTATTCTACAATCTCTCTTGAAGGGACATTTTAAGAATTGAACTCGAGACCTCTCAGCACCCGAAGCGAGAATCATATCACTAGACCAAATGCCCTTGTTACGCCACTTAAAACGTATGTATGAATCCTTGGGCTTAGGTATTAAGGTCGTATTTTGTCGTATTGCAGGAAACACATGAAGTCTTCGATGCGCTTGAACTGAAGCCTTGGATGTAGAATGTGTCTTGGAGAACAAAACAATAACATAATGAGAACAAAGAGCTTTCTACTAGACCTGCTTAAGATTTGGATAGGCATACTCACCAAAAGTGGGAAACATGAAATGATATTAAGAGCATTATCATTATAGTTTTATTCGCCTTAATTTTTGTTTTGTTTTTTGTTTTTTTTTTCTTTATTTTCTAAGATAGTAAGTATAAAGCCTTGGGATGTAAAGAAAGACTTTAGGTTACTGCTCAATGGCCAAGCCATAGCGAACATGCTTAAGTTTTGATATCTCTTTTCTAATTTCTTTATGTCGACTTTGTTTCCCAAGAATTGGTGTAGAGAAGTTAAGAGGTATGTTTGAAAAGTAAATAATAGGAACAACAAGTTTATATAAATATGAAGTCCTTTGATAAGAAAAGATTTAGACATAGGGGCATTTGAGGTTGCACCGTAAGTGAGGGTCGTACCACTAAACCAATGTCTTTTCTTAAATACCCAATATTTAGCTTGTACTCAAATATATTTTTCTCTGGGTGGTTGGACGGCTATAAAATGAAAAATTGATGGTCTAATATTTTACTTGTAAGTAAGGCATGTTATATTGAATTGTTATAATATACCATGGTTATAAAATAAACCAACAACCCAACCAAGGAAACAAACTAATCATTTTGGGTTTGATTTATTCAGTTCAGTTTATCAGTTTGTTTGATTTAATTCTTCTATTTTGCCTCGTATGACAACAAAATAAAGTTGTATTGAATGCACCTTAGTTTCATTTATGACAAACTCATATGAAACATAATTGCACTAACAGTACTCAGAGTTGGAGTCTATAAGTATTTCATGAACCTAAGTGCAAATCAGGCTTCATTAAAGATGAGATAAACTTTAGTTAAGCAACGAGAACTTTAAATTACTTCATGTGGAGCTCCAATTACTCTATGCTAACGGGAACTTGATAGGAATTTAGTATAGACAAAGAGAGAGTTTTGAGAAATTTTCTCAAAGTTTTTCAACGAAACTTTTACATGTACCTTAATCACTCTATTTATAGAGTCATCTTTACATGTTCATGCAAATTTGAGATTACCAAATGTTGACACTCAAAATTCCACTCAAATTTGTGGGATTATGTGGCAAGCATGCAAGTTTGAGTTAACCAAATTTTGACACTCAAAATTTCACTCAAATTAGTGGGGTTTATTTGGCAAACATGCATGTTTGTTTAAACCAAATTTTGACACTCAAAATTCCACTCAAATTTGTGGGATTATGTGGTAAACATGCAAGTTTGGTTAAACCATATATTGACACACAATATTCCACTAACTCAAACATGGATGTTTCCATTGGGTGAAGTCAATATTTTGACTTTCTTTAAATAATTAATTTGAAATCAAAATAATATGAAATGATTAATTAAACAATTTAATTAAAATTTAACATTAAATAAAATGCCAATCCCAACGAATTCCGGCACATAGTGATTATGAATCCCTATTCGTAATTAAAATATTTAAATCTTTTTTAAAGATCTCCAATTCTCTCTTTTTATTTAATTCATAATCAAAACAAAATTCGGTTAAATATATCATATATATTTAGCGTATATTCCCTAATTTGAATTCGAACACTTCGAACTCACTCGTCACACTGTTCTAAGGTTTAGTCCGATATGAGCTAGCAGGGGGACCTAATAGACCTACAGATCATGGGCTCCAACTATCCGAGATTAATTGGCTAAACTCATTAACCTTGTTAACCAACATTCGTTAACTACTAGGACACTCCACTATAACCTAGTAGTTGCACTCCCCTCACTATAGATATATTTTTATCCATTTGATATAACTATGATTGGTAAGTCGATCCTTCACAGGTTGTTCGTAACTAAAGCTGGGTCAATTTACCGTTTTACCCCTAAAGTTACTTCTTGTTCCTTGAGTCCCACTAATCATCTAATGAACAATTGGTTTGTAGTCCCAACCACCAAACCAAATCCCTCTTGGACCAATGAGAGGGTGGAGCCCCTTGTTCAAGATTTGAAGTCAGTACTTGAGGGAACAACCTCTCTACTATCCCTAAAAGCGGGTAGGAGTAAATTCCGTCTTACACTCTATGTCCCCAGCTATTCACCCAATCTTACCCTTGAAATGGGAGGCTTATTGAGTCGATGAACTCGGGCCACTCTCACCCATGCAAATCTAAGGATAATTCTAAATAAAGAGGAGTTCATAGTTAGCTCAGGATTAAGATCGAGTTACCGAGGTCATTGAATGAAAAATCAGTCTCAACAATAAATGACATTATAAAGTGAGAGTGGTTTTCTTCATGGTCCGATCTTATGAAATACTCATTTTATAGGACGCCCCCACTCACATGTTCAATTTATTGATCACATTGTTTATATCATATACAAAAGTGGGTCGCATCCATAGTGTACTCAACCTTATCCCTGTACTATAGATCATTTTGTGTCTCTACATATAGTTCAAGTAATCTTGATCCACTCTGATGTCTCTACATATAGTTCAAGTAATCTTGATCCACTCTGATTTCTCTACATACATCTTGATCCATTCTGATGTCTCTAAATCTTCATCCACTCTGAATGTCTCTACATATAGTTCAAGTAATCTTGATCCACTCTGATGTTTGTACCTCTCCCATGCAAAGAGAACACTCTACCGTCTTAGCTACATCCCCACAATTCTTACTTCACAACACTCTGATGTCTCTACATATCCCTGTACTATAGATCATTTTGTGTCTCTACATATAGTTCAAGTAATCTTGATCCATCTGAAGTGTCTACATATTGGAAGTGTCTACATATAGTTCAAGTAATCTTGATCCATCTGATGTCTCAACATATAATTCAAGTAATCTTGATCCATCTGATGTCTCTACATATAGTTCAAGTAATCTTGATCCACTCTGATGTCTCTACATATAGTTCATGCTGATGTCTCTACATATAGTTCAAGCGGATGTCTCTACATATAGTTCAAGTAATCTTGATCCACTCTGATGTCTCTACATATAGTTCAAATAATCATACTAAACAAAACAAATACAATCAATTATACTAATGGATCATTAATAAAAGAAGACTAATGGAGATGCAGGTAAAAGAAGACTAATGGAGATGTGGACAATCGATCCTCGTACCTCTCGCATGCAAAGAAAACACTCTACCATCTTAGATACATCCCCACAATTCTTACATCACAAAACCCATAGGTCCCGTCATCAATAATAGTGAAAATGAAAAACTAAATAGTGAAAATGAAAGACTATCTCTCCTCATTATGTCATAAATAAGAAAAAATTGAAAAGAAATAATATATTTAACAATTGATAGTATTCTTTGGAGATGCATGGTAACGACGATTGCTCTACCATCTGAGCTACATCCTCACAATTATTCCTGCTCATTATGTCGTAAATAAGAAAAAATTGAAAAGAAATAATATAGTGTGATTTTGCTTTTCTTCAATTTTGTACAATTTGTCCGAAAGTGTCATTTTTCTCCACAATTTCAACACTTTACGTTCGGTTTGTTTAGAGATTTTTCTCGATTCCTTTATTTTGATCGCCCATGTTTGTTTGGGCTCCTTAATTCACTTCTTTCCCTTCAATCAACACTGAGAGTATTGCTAGATGAATCTCCAATTTCCCATTTGGGAATACTTTAACTGACATCTCGAATTTCATCAAACTTTAGTTTATCAGATCCTCGTGAACTGTTGATTGCAGCAACAACAGTATACCACGGCTCGGGTAAAGATGACATCAAAATCAATGCGGTCATGGTATCCGGCTTCACCCCCAAAAGGGGTTTCTAAAGATCTTTCTGGTACATATAATCTTTAATCTACATCTTCTAGAAACTGATATCGAATCCATCAAACATTTAAATTCATCTTTGAACTTTCCATCTTCACAGATCGTGGTGAAACTCGCCTCGCACTGATACCAATTATTAAGATCACACAACAACGCACATACTCGATCTAAATTATCACAAAGAACATGATAGAGAAAATGTAAGGAGATATACAACGCACACACTCGATCTAAATGAACACAAGGAACATGATAGGGAAAATGTAAGGAGATATATTGACTAAAAGTTTTGTATTAAGGACTTCAAGGTATGCAAAGAGAGGGTATGAAGAATGAGAAATGTACATTTTGGTATGCAAAGAGAGGGTATGAAGAATGAGAAATGTACATTTTGGTATGCATAGAAAGGGTATGAAGAATGAGAAATGTACATTTTGAAAGCACTGACTACTTTCCATCTTCACAGATCGTGGTAAATCTCACCTCGCTTTGATACCAATTATTAGGATCACACAACAACGCACACACTCGATCTAAATGAACACAAAGAACATGATAGAGAAAGGAGATATGTTGACTAAAAGTTTTGTATTTAATGACTTCCAGGTATGCAAAGAGAGGGTACGAAGAATGAGAAATGTATAATGGGTGTATCTCTATCACTAGGTTGCTTGCCTTAATTTTTGTTTCATACCTATGTTTCCTAAGGAGGACCAAGTCTTTGAAGATGGGTGTATCTCTATCACTAGGTTGCTTGCCTTAATTTTTGTTTCATACCTATGTTTCCTAAGGAGGACCAAGTCTTTGAAGATGAAGATCCAATCTAGCTAAGCTAATTTTCAAATAAACCAACAAAGAAACAACAAACTATTTAATTTGATATAATTGTGGGAGCATTTCATGAGTCGAACTCAAGACCTCTTGCACCCAAAGCAAGAATCATACCACTAGACTAAATGCCCTTGTAGTAGATCAATCATTTTTGGTTGCTAGTCCATGTGTTTTGTGTGCCTAAAGATTTGAAATTTATCCACGTTTTTTTGGTGTTTTAAAACCTACTATTATTGTCACGTTAATTTCACATTGTCCATCACATAATAGAATTTGTTCTTCCACTCAATTGGATGTACTTCAATGAATATTATTAAGAAATATTGACATAAATAAAATTCATATCCTATAATTCCTACCTTGTACCTTTGAGATTATGAATGACCGTGCTCAAATTATTTTGGTTGAAGCTGCATTGCCACTAAAGCATATGCATTCCTTTAGGATAGATATTGAAACAATACGTTTGAATCTTAAGTAAAATTTCACCACAAACTAAGTTTTTGAAAACGACTTTTATTTTATATTTATTTTTTAATTTTTTTTAATTTTTTAATTTTTAAATTTTAGTTTTCAAAACCTAGGTTGATATGTCAAAACTACTTCTTTGCTACCCTTTAACAATATTTATATTGTAAAATGGGATTAACTTCTTTTAAGTTTATGTAGTTTCATTTTACTACTACGTTTACTTCTATCTCATGTTAAAAAAAATGTGCTAGTAAACATAATTCCTCTTTTGGTATATATACTTACTCCATTTGTATTTACTTCATTTTAAACAAAAGTTCACCGTAATTAATAATCCCATGCACTTAATACATTCCCTAAAAAAAACAAACTTGTTTGTATTAGGATAAATTACAATTAATAGGAAAAGAAGAAATCCCCAAAATAAGTAGAAGGTTGAGAATTTCACTCAACCACACAATCCAACTTGATAGACTCATGTGCAATTCTACCCCCAACAATTGCTTGAAACTTAGAAATGGTAGAGATAATGCTTGGATCTTTAAGGGGAACTTCTTAAATTGATCTTCATTCCTCTAAAATCTCATTTTTACATAATAATTTGAGGATATTTATAGTCTCCAAAGAAGTTCGTGGCCTAGATTTAATCTCAATTCCTTTGAATCTTCACCAAAGACGAGGTCAATTTGACCCTTACATACTTTATGAATTAAAAATAAATAAAGTTTTCTAACAACTCATCTAATGATGCTTGCAACTTCATCCTCTACTTCAATTGTGTAAATATTCACTTATGAAGCTCAAATGATCATTCCTCAATCGAATAAGCTTGTAACACATGAAATGAGAGTTGAACAAAGCCTATCCAATTTTATACATGAAGAATGAATGCTTGTTGAATCTTCTTGGCTGGTCCAGTTGGAACATTTGGATCACCGTGATCCTTATCATCTTCCCCCTCTTTAAAAGGATTCGTCCTCAAATCAGAAAAATCATCAAAAGAACTCAAGTAAGCAACATTGAATATTGAAACTATAATGTGCTAAAAATTCTCCCGAAAGATCATTTTATATGCATTGTTATTAATTATTTCAAGGACTTATAAGGGTTGTCCCCTCTTGGATGTAACTTTGTCTTCCTTTGAGATGGAAATCGCTCCTTGCGAAAATGTATCCAAACCCAATTATCGGGTTGAAAAATGATTTCCTTCCGTCCTTTGTTAATTCTTTAAGCAACTTTGAAATTTTGTTTCTCAATTGTCTCCTTCACCTCTTTATGCGATGTTTTAATCAGACCTTACTTGTGGTTGATTCACTCACAAAAATATTTAATTCTTAAAGTAACTTTTTGTTTCTCAATTGTCTCCTTTCACCTCTTTGGGCAATGTTTTGATCAGATCTGCCTTACTTGTGGTTGTTTTACTCTAAAAAATATTAGAATGAATAGGAAGCAAATCAAGAGGCGTAGGTGGATTAAATCCATAAACATCTTTAAAAGGAGAACAATGAGTGGTACTATGAATTGATCTAAAGGAGAACGGTACTATGAATGAATTGCTCTATTTTATGTCATCTCTACAAATGACAAACATTCGTCCCAAGACTTAATATTCTTACAAATAATAGGCCGATTAAATCCATAAACATCTTCAGAAGGAGAATAATGAGGGGTACTATGAATTGCTCTAAATGAGAATGGTACTATGAATTGCTCTATTATATGTCATCGCTACAAATGGCAAACATTAGTCCCAAGACTTAATATATTCTTAGCAATAATAGGCAATAATCCAATTTATCCCACACCATACTTCTAAAGAGTGAATTAAAAATTTAACATCCCTATCTTTTTGTGTGTAGCAAACCATATTTAAATGCGTATACAATCCATTTAAAATATCTCATTAAGGCACCACCATATTATAGAGCATTTAGGAATAGAGAGCTGGGTATTCGGGTATCGTACCAATTGCATGCAAAGAGAGCACTCTACCATCTTAGCTACATCCCCACAATTCTTACATAACAAAACCCAAGACTACCCATCATCAATAATAGTGAAAAGGATAAAATATTTGTGCTCATTACGTCACAAATAAGGAAAAATTGATAACATATAGTTTCGTTAGGAGATGCAGGGTATCAATCCCCTTACCTCTCACATGCTAAGCGAGCGCTCTACCATATGAGCTATATCCCAATGATTCTTACATCACAAAATCCTAAATGTCTCGTCATCAATAATAGTGAAAATGAAAAAACTATTTTTGCTCATTATTTCATATATAAGAAAATATTGAAAAAAAATACATTTAATAATCGATAGTCTTCCTTTAGAGATGCGGGGTATCAATCCCCGCACCTCTCACATTCTAAGCGAGCGCTCTACCATTATGTCATATATAAGAAAATATTAAAAAGAAATAATACATTTAATAATCGATAGTCTCCCTTTAGAGATGCGGAGTATCAATCCCCGCACCTCTCACATGCTAAGCGCTCTACCATATGAGCTATATCCCAATGATTCTTACATTAGAGATGCAGGGTATCGATCCCTGTACCTCTCGCATGCAAAGCGAGCGCTCTACCATCTAAGTTATATCCCCACAATTATCCCTACTCATTATGTCGCAAATAAGAAAAAATTGAAAAAAAAAAATATATTTAGTAATCAATTCATTTGGAGAAGAGGTATCGATCCCGTACTTCCCACGTGGGAAGCTCTACCATTTGAGCTACATCCCCACGATTCTTACATTAGAAAATCCAAAATGTCCCTTCATCAATAATTGTGAAAATGAAAAAATATCTCCGCTCATTATATCATAAATAAGGAAAGATTGAGTAGAAATAAAATATTAATAACAATTAGTTTCTTTTGAGATTTGGGGTATCGATTCCCGTACCTCTTGCATGCAAAGAAAGCATTCTACAACCTGAACTACATCCCCACGTCATTATTACAAAACAAAACCCTAAACGTCACGTCATCAATAAAAGTGAAAATGAAAAACTATCTCTGCTCACTAGGTCATAAATAAGGAAAGATTTAATAGCAATAAAATATTAATAACAAATAATTTCTTTTGGAGATGTGGGGTATCGATCCCCGTACCTCTCGCATGCAAAGAGTGCACTAAATCATCTTACCTATATCCTCACAATTCTTACACCACAAAACCCTAAACGTCCCGTCATCTATAATAGTGAGAAAAAATATCTATACTCATTATGTCATAAATAAGAAAAGATTAAATAATAACAAATAGTTACTTTTGGAGATGCGAGGTATTGATCCCCGTGGCTCTTGCATGCAAAGAGTGCACACTACCATCTTAGCTACATCCCAACAATTCTTACATGAAAAAATCTTAAACGTCCTATCATCAACAATAGTGAAAATGAAAACTATCCCTACTCTTTATGTCATAAATAAGAAAAATTTGAAATAGAAATAGAACATTTGGTAGTAGGATTCTTTTCGAGATGCAAGGTATCGATCCTCATACTTCTCCCATGCAAAGCGAGCACTCTACCATTTGAGCTACATTCACACAATTCTTATGTCATAAAATCCTAAACATACCATCACCAATAATAGTGAAAATAAAAAAATATCTCTACTCAATATGACAAAATAAGAAAAGATTGAATAGAAATAAAACCATGTGAGCTACATCCCCGCATGCAAAGTGATTTCTCTATCATTTGAGTTACATCCCCACGATTCTTACATCACAAAACTTTAAATCGATCCCCGTACCTCTCGCATGCTAAGCGAATGCTCTACCATCTAAGCTACATCCCCACAATTCTTATATCACAAAACTCTAAATTTTCTGTCATCAATAATAGTGAAAATGCCATCATGTCATGAATAAGGAAAAATTGAATAGAAATAAAATATTAATAACGAATAGATTCTTTCGATATAAGAGGTATTGATCCCCATACCTCTCGCCTGCTAAATGAGCACTCTACCATCTGAGTTACATTCTCACAATTCTTATATCACAAAACCCTAAATGTCTCGTCATCAATAATAGTGAAAATGAAAAAATATCTCTGCACATTATGTCATAAATAAAAATAAATTGAAAAGAAATAATATATTTAATAATTGATAGTTATCCTTTAGAAATGCGGGGTACCAGTCCCCATACCTCTCGCATGCTAAGCGAGTGCTCTATCATCTAAGCTACATCCCCATGATTCTTACTTCACAAAACATTAAATTTTTGGTCATCAATAAAAGTGAAAATGAAAAAATATATCTACTCATTATGTCATAAATAAGGAAAAATTGAATAGAAATAAATTATTAATAAAAAATAGTTTTTTTTGGACATGTGGGGGTATCGATACCCATACATCTTGCATGCTAAGTGTCACAATCGCACTTTTGATGGCAGCGGACTTGCGATTGTGCGGCACTCACTTTCCAACAACAAGTGAGCTAAGCCAATTTGTTCTTGCGTCGCCTACGGCGAAGCGACATATGCTCGAGCCTCTAGTCTCGGTTTTAAGAGAAAGTTTTAGAAAACAAGGGCAAAGAGAGATTTTCGAAAGAGAGATTTTTGAGAGAGACATTATATAAGCAAGCAAGAGAGAAATAACAACGGCTCACAGTATATAACCTTAGGTAGGAAGAAGTTGACAACTAGTTGTATTCCCCTATAGTACATTCTGAGGCATTTCATGTCTGACATGCCTAGACATGATATTTCTGAAACGTCATACTTCCTAAAAATACCAAAGTAAAACACTAGAATATGAAAAGACATAAAGGGTTGGGCTTGTCATGGGCATGCGGCCATGGGCAACACGCCTTGGACGAGCATGACCGTGACATCCAACCCCACCTAATTGGTTGATGTCCCTATCAACTGACTACTTTCAAACCTGGCGATGTGGGTGGTGGCGGAGTCCAGATCTTCGGCGCGTTCCCAATTGGTTTCCTCCGTAGGGAGATTCTTCCATTTGACAAGGAATTCATGAATCGTCCGTACAGGTCTTCCTATCTTCCTAACCCTATCGGCTAGGATCTCTTTTATTTCTTTGTTGTCTCTTTGTTTCAGATCGATGCTCGGTCTCATGATTACATTTCGCTGGTCGTCGTCCGAGTCAGGGTGATAAGGCTGCAAGTTGCTCACATGAATTACTGGGTGGATTTTCATCCATGTGGGTAGCGCAACTCTGTAGGAGGTAGCCCCGATCTTTTTAAGGACTTCAACTGGGCCTTCATATTTTCGAACTAGTCGCTGGTTCTTTCGGCTGCGACATCTGATCTGTTCTGGTCTCAACTTGATGAGGACTTAATCTCCTGCTCGGAATTGGAGGGGGCGACGCTTCTTGTCTACCCACTTCTTCATATGCTTGGAAGCTTTCTCTAAATATGCCCAGGCTATATGTGTTGTCTGCTTCCATTCTCTTGTGAGGTTTTGAGCTTGAGGATGATCAATAGTATGTGGTAAGATCGGTTGTCGTCCACTTACAATTTTGAAGGGACTCTTTTCCGTAGACGAGCTCGTTTGACAATTGAAACAGAATTGGGCAACATCTAGCCGTTGTATTCAGTTCTTCTGGCGAGCGTCGACGAAGTGACGTAAATATTCTTCGAGTAAGCAATTGAACCATTTCGTCTGTCCATCGGTTTGTGGATGATAGCTCGAAGAGATGTTTAAAGTCGTTCCCAAGAAGGCGAATAATTCGGTCCAAAATGTGCCAATGAATCTACCATCCATATCACTGATGGTGCTCGACGGAATGCCCCATAACTTGACAACGTGTTTGAAAAATAGTTGGGCTGTTAGTTCAGCCGAGCATAATTTGGGAGTGGGGACAAACGTCGAATATTTCGAGAACCGATCTACGATAACCAAGATGTCGTCATATTCTCCGACTTTTAGGAGGTGTGTTATGAAGTCCAGAGACACACTTTTCCAAGGCCTTGTTGGCACAGGTAGAGGTTCCAAGAGTCCCGAGACTTTGGCTTTCTTGACTTTGTCATGTTGGCAGATGAGGCACGTCTTGGTGTACTGCATGATACGTCCCGCATATTCGGCCATAAGTACCCCTTTATTAGGGCACATGTTCTTTGTCACCCAGGGTGTCTTGCCCATAAGGTATCATGACATTCCTAAATGAGCTTCTTCCTAAGTTTTCTCGTTCTTCGGACGTATAATCTATTTTCTTTAGTCATTAGAAGGTCTCCCTCCACCCAAAACTGTCATTTCTTCCCAGCTTTAGCTAGTTCGACGACGACTTTGGCCGATGGGTCATTGTGTAAATGTTCTTTGATGATGTCACGCATCGATCCATCGATCTTACTTGAATGAATATGGGCTAACATGCACAGGGCCGCATGTTTGCCGTTCTGACTCAACGCATCGGCTGCTTGACTACTCTTTCCTGCCTTGTGTTCGAATTTGAAGTCGAATTCTGCCAACGACTCCTGCCACCGGGCTTATTTTGCCATCAATTTTGGTTGATCGAAGAAGTGGAAAATGACACTGTTATCCGTCTTCACTATGAACTGTGGTCCCAAGAGATACTGTCTCTAGACGTGTAGGCAATGGACCACACCCAGCATTTCTTTTTCAGAGACGGTGTATCTCCGTTCAGCATTGTTGAGCTTTTAACTTTCATAAGCGATGGGGTGGCCTTTTTGAATAAGGACACAGCCTAGGGCAAAGTCGGAAGCATTTGTCTCTATTTCAAATGGCTTTATAACATCTACTAACCCGAGGACAGGACCCCTCGACATGGTTGCCTTCAGATCTTCAAAGGCCATTTGACATTTATCTCACCACGACCAAGGGGGGTCTTTCATCAGGAGCTCTGTTAATGGGGCAGCTCGTCGTGAAAATCCTTCGACGAACCGCCTATAGTAGTTTGCCAATCCTAGGAAGGATCGCACATCGGATACGGAAGTAGGGGTTTTCCACTCTTGGATAGCTTTTATCTTATCAATATCCATGTCGATTTGTCCACAACTGATGACATGTCCAAGGAAGTTGATGCATATTTGTACGAAGGCACATTTTTCTTTCTTGACGTACAACTGATTCTGCCGCAGCTTGTCAAACACCTGCTTCAAGTGCACCTTGTGTTCCTCTAGGGTTGTGCTGTATGCAACTATGTCGTCGAGGTATACCATGATGAACTGATCCAAGTATTCGTAGAAAACCTAGTTCATTAACGAGCAAAACACACGTCGTCTTGGACATGTCATCAGCTGGGCATTTGTCAAGCCAAAGGGCATTACCAGGAACTCAAAGGCCCCATATCTTGTTACACATGTCGTCTTGGACTCGTTCCCTTCGGCAATACGTACTTGGTAGTACCTTGATTGTAAGTCCAACTTCGTGAAGTATTTGGCCCCGTGAAGTTGGTCGAATAAGTACGATATTATCGGCAGTGGGTATTTGTTACGTCCTATCACCTTGTTTAAGGCTTTATAATCTATGCACAGACGCAACGTCCCATCCTTATTTTTCTGGAATAGTACGGGGGCTCCGTAAGGTGCTTTTGTCGGGTGGATGAATCCGGCCGTCAACAACTCATCTAATTGTTTCCTCAATTTGGCTAGCTCAGGGGGAGCCATCCAGTATGCGTTTTTCATTAGGGGTTTAACCCCAGGGAGGAGTTCAATTTCGTGATCAATGCCTTGACGGGGTGGTAATGTTTGTGGTAAGCTCTCTGACATTATGTCAGCATAACTGTTTAGTACCTCCTTGATTTCGCTTGGAATACTTTCCCCATTGGTCACTTCTTCCATCAGTGGTATAGCCATAAATGTAGGTTCCTCTCGTGCGAGTCCTCTTTTCAATTGTATGACCGAGATCATTTTAAGATTACTTGGTTGCTTGATGCTTGCAGGTATTATTGTGGGGTTGCAGTCGGTGATCACCAAGCATTTCGCTAGTGGCATTGGGATAACTTTGTGTTTTAAGAGGAACTCCATCCCAAGTACCACGTCAAAGTTATCCATGCGAACCACGACAAGGTCCAACTCTCCTGTTCAAGCCCCTAATTTGAAGGGGACTCTTTTGAAAACTCCAATAATAGGCAAGACCTCGGAGTTTACAGCTTTCATTTTTCCAGGGTCCTTTTCTATGGTGAGTCCCAATCTTCGTGCTTCTTGATCGGCGATGAAGTTGTGGGTCGCTCCTGAGTCTATCAAGGTGCTCTTGCTTGGTCCAGAGTTTATTGTCGCATCCACAAACATGAGCCCTTTCTCTATTATCTCCTTCGGGTCGACCTTCTGTTAGAGGGCTGACAAGAATTTGAGCGCGCCCATTCGGGGGTTGTCTTGATATTCCTTCTTGTCTAGTATAGTCTCGACTCTTGTGTCGTTGCTCTCTTGAATGGACACTTGGAGTGCACTGAGAGAGGCTCGATAAGGATAGTAGGACACTTTGTGGGGGCATTTACACAACAGGCATTGTAAAGGTGTCGTCGGGTGGTTCCTTTTAGGGTAAGGTCCTCGAGATGTCCCTGCCTGGTTATTCTGAGAAGGTCTATCTGTCCACCCGCTTGGTCTATCGTTACTTCCGTTTGGCCTATTGGTTCTTCCATTTCGATGACCTGGCGGCTTGTATGTTTTGCCCCCAGTGTTTGGGGCCTGTGTTGTTTTTCTTTGGTAACCCGCTTCATTCCCATAGTCTAGGAGTCTCTTGGTGCTGGCAATTGCAGTAGCTAGGTCTTGGACCTTTTTCTTGTGTACTTTTGTTTTGTCCCACGGTTGTAACCCATTTATAAAGAAGAACACCTTGTCCTTCTCTAATGTGCCCCTGATATCTAGCATCAAGGTCGAGAACTATCTAACTTAGTCCCTTATGCTTCCAGTTTGCTCTAGGCTATTAGTTTTTCCATTGCTAGATGCTCTACGTTTTCGGGGAGGAATTGGTCCCTCAACTCTCTCTTGAGGTTTTCCAACGAGTCTATGGTGCACAATCCATTCTCGATGTCTTGCACCTTCGTACGCCATCAAAGTTTGGCATTGTCTATGAGATACATCGAGGCTACTGTCACCTTTATGTCGTCGGTACAAGCCGGTGTGGCTTTGAAGTACTGTTCGACATCAAAGATGAAGCTTTCCAACTCTTTGGCATTCTGGTTCCCTTTGAAAGGTCTAGGGTCTGAGAACTTCAGTTTGTTGGATCCTATATTAGTTTGCCCAACCGAGACGTTCTCCACGACTTTCATGGTCACCTCAATTCGGGTGCTCATGACGGACATCTTTTTTTTGGATGTCATTGATTGTTGTTTTGATTTCGTCAGCTAATCCATTGAACAAACTCATCATTGTATGCACGTCGAACTCTTCGCCACGCCCCTCCTTGTGCGCGACAGAGCTATCAGACGGTCTTGGGCTGCTCATAGGAGCAACTTTTTCTTCGAGTGAGGTCACGCGAAACATCAGTTCTGCGATTGGCAACCCATCCAGGCGGTTACCCATTGCGTCGATTTCAACGACTTTTCTATTCAATTCTGTCACCCGTGCTTCCAAGAAGCAGATGGTGTTAGGGACTTCTTTGAGGAACAGCATTTCCTCCTCTATTAAAGTAAGTCGGTCGACTTGTGATTTGGGTGTCGACATGTTTTCAGTCTTTGCTATTTCAAGGAGCTTACAAAGCTCTGATACCACTTGTCACAATCGCACTTTTGATGGCAGCGGACTTGTGATTGTGCGGCACTCACTTTTCAACGACAAGTGAGCTAAGCCAATTCGTTCTTGCGTCGCCTACGGCCAAGCGACGTATGCTCGAGCCTCTGGCCTTGGTTTTAAGAGAAGGTTTTAGAAAACGAGGGCAGAGAGAGATTTTCGAAAGAGAGATTTTCGAAAGAGAGATTTTTGAAAGAGACGTTATATAAGCAAGCTAGAGAGAAATAACAACGGCTCACAGTATATAACTTTGGGTAGGGAGATGTTGACAACTAGTTGTATCCCCCTATAGTACATTTTGAGGCATTTCATATCTGACAAGCTTAGACATGATATTTCTGAAACGTCATACTTCCTAAAAATACAAATGTAAAACACTAGAATATGAAAAGACATAAAGGGTTGGGCTTATCATGGGCTTGCGGCCATGGGCAACACGCGTTGGACGAGCATGACCGTGACACTAAGCAAGCGCTCTACTATCTGAGCTACATCCACACATTACTTGCACCACAAAATCCTAAATTTTCCATCATCAATAATAGTGAAAGTAAAGAAATATCACTACTCAACATATCATGACTAAGGAAAAATTGAAATGAAATAACATATTTAATAATAAATAGTTTTATTTTGGAGATGTGGGGTATCAATCCCCGTACCTCTCACATGCAAAGCGCTCTATCATCTAAGCTACATCCCCACGATTCTTATATCACAAAACCCTAAATGTTTGTCATCAATAATAGTGAAAATGAAAAAATATCGCTACTCATTATGCCATAAATAAGGAAACATTGAATAGAAATAAAATAGTAATAACAAATAATTTCTTTTAGAGATGTGAGTATGGATCCCCATACCACTCAGATGCTAAGAAAACGATCTAAAATCTAATCTACATTCCCATGATTCTTACATTATAAAACCCTAAATGTCTCATCATCAATAATAGTTGTTGAATGATGAAAGTCCCACATCGGCTAATTTAGGGAATGATCATGGGTTTATAATTAATGAATACTCTCTCCATTGGTATGAGGCATTTTGGGAAGCCCAAAGCAAAACCATGAGAGCTTATGCTCAAAGTGGACAATATCATACCATTGTGGAGATCCGTTAATTCCTAACATGGTATCATAAAGGACTAAAAAAAAAGAAGTAGATTTAGGGAAAGAGGACAATATCATACCATTATGGAGATCTGCAAAGGAGTAGATTTGTTAATTCCTAACAATAGATTGTAAAGATACTAAACATCTTTCATGACCTCTCTTACACACAAAAACTCAAAATGACCTCCTTCTCCATCCATACACTTACACAAACACCAACAAGGACACTCACATCACGTATATTGTCATTTACTCCCTCGGAGCCAAAAGACATAAAACGACACCCAAAAGGCCCTTCTAAACACCCACACTCAAAGATACCTCACCATTCTCAATAACCAGAAAGGATAATATGTCTTCACCATTCTCAAAGATACCTCACCATTCTCGAGTTCGTGGTTATGCTAGCGGATAAAAGACCCACCCAATTAATTACTGGGTGAATAGGCTAGGCGAGTGGGGAATTTAAGCATATTATCACACGTTTTCTTGAGTTTCTGACTTCCTCCTTATTTGTTCGCTAACAGTCGTTATCCGGCTGCTGGACCCTAGTACAATCGAATCGCTATTTTCGTGTAAGTTATCGTCTTATCCTACATTGGATGCGAATGACACTGGAAAATATCCTCTTTGTCTTCGACTTTGCCTTCCCATGGATGATAATGATAATAACAAGCGTGATATAGCACACAATCTTCCTATTAAGTCTTGCTGTACCTTACCGTATCTTGTTTTTATCATGGGAAATTGTGTTCTTTTTATAATGGGAAATTGTGTTCTTTTTGTATAGGAGAATTATGCGAGTTTCTGTGTAATATACATTGCTTATTACCCACAAAACCTCTTACCCGGAATAGGAAAGAAAGAGGCTTTTGAAGATGCGGGATATCGATCCCCGAACCTCTCGCATGTTAAGCGTGCTCTACCATCTGAGGTACATCCCAACAATACTTGCACCACAAAGCCCTAAATTTCCTGTCATGAATAATAGTGAAAAATTAAGAAATATCGCAACTCAACATGTCATGACTAAGGAAAAATTGAAAAGAAATAACATATTTAATAATAGATAGTTTTATTTGGGTATCAATCCTTGTAAATATCATACCATTATGGAGATCTGTTAATTCCTAACAATAGTGAAAATGAAAAAATATCTCCACTCAAAACATAAGGAAAGATTGAATAGAGTTTCCTTTGAAGATGCGGGATATCGATCCCCGAACCTCTCGCATGCTAAGCGAGTGCTCTACCATCTGATCTACATCCCAATAATACTTGCACCACAAAACCCTAAATTTCCTGTCATGAATAATAGTGAAAAATTAAGAAATAGAGCAACTCAACATGTCATGACTAAGGAAAAATTGAAAAGAAATAACATATTTAATAATAGTGAAAATGAAAAAATATCTCCACTCATGATGTCTTACATAAGGAAACACAAGGAAAGATTGAATAGAGTTTCTTTTGAAGATGCGGGATATCGATCCCCGTACCTCTCACATGCAAAGCGAGCGCTCTACCATCTGAGCTACATCCCTACGATTCTTACATCACAAAACCCTAAACGTCTCGTCATCAATAATAGTGAAAATGAAAAACTATCCCTACTCATTATGTCGTAAATATGAAAAATTTAAAAAGAAATAATATATTTAATAATCCATTCATTTGGAGATGCAAGGTATCGATCCCCGTACTACCAACACGAGAAGCGAGCGCTCTACCATTTGATCTACATCCGCACAATTCTTGCATTAGAAAACCTAAACGTCCCGTCATCAATAATTGTATAAATGAAAAAAAATATCTCGGCTCATTATGTCATAAATAACGAAAGATTGAATATAAATAAAATATTAATAACAAATAATTTCTTTTGGAGATGCAGCTACTCTGCCATTTGGGCTAAATTCCCATAATTCTTGAATCACAAAACCCTAAATTTTCCGTCATCAATAATAGTGAAAATGAAGAAATATCGCTACTCAACATGTCATGACTAAGAAAAAATTGAAAGTAAAAAGTATACTTAATAATAGATAGTTTTATTTTGGAGATGCAAGGTATCAATCCCCATACCTCTTGCATACAAAGCGAGCGTTTTACCATCTGAGCTACCTCCCCACGATTCTTATGTTACAAAATCCTAAACGTCTCATCATCAATAATAGTAAAAATGAAAAACTATCTAGAAATAATATATTTAGTAATCGATTCATTTGGAGAAGCAAGGTATCGATCCCGTACTTCCCACATGGGAAGCTCTACCATCTGAGCTACATCTACACGATTCTGACATCAGAAAACCCTAAATATCCCATCATCAGTCATTGTGAAAATGAAAAAAATATCTTCGCTCATTATGTCATAAATAAGGAAAGATTAAACAGAAATAAAATATTAATAACTGTGAAAATGAAAAAAATATCTCCGCTCATTATGTCATCAATAAGGAAAGATTGAATAGAAATAAATATTAATAACAAATAGTTTTTTTTTTTTGAGATGTGGGGTATCTCGATCCACATACCTCTTGCATGCTAAGTGAACGCTCTACCATCTAAGCTACATCCCAACAATACTTGCACCACGAAACCCTAAATTTTTCATCATAAATAATATGAAAAATGAAGAAATATCGCTACCCAATATGCCATGACTAAGGAAAAATTGAAAAGAAATAACTTATTTAATAATAGATAATTTTATTTTTGAGATGCAAAGTATCGATGCTTATACCTCTCGCATACAAAGCGAGTGCTCTACCATCTAAGCTACATCCTCACGATTCTCAACTCACAAAATCCTAAATGTCTCGTCATCAATAATAGGTCTAAAATGGGAATTCCAAAATGGGAGAAAATTAGGTATAATTTATGAATCATTTCGCCATAGAATGCATTGATATTATTAATCCAATTTTTCTTTGGATTATTTTAGGCTTCTCAATTCACATTCAAAGTTTCATGGGAATGTATGTATTTAACTTGTGTCATTTGCTTCTTTTATTCTACAATCTCTCTTGAAGGGGCATTACAAGAAGAAAACTCGAGACCTCTCGCACCCAAAGTGAGAATCATACCACTAGACCAAATGCCCTTGTTATGCCACTTAAAACGTATGTATGAATCCTTGGACCTAGGTATTAAGATCGTATTTTGTCGTATTGTAGGAAACACATGAAGTCCTCGATTCGCTTGAACTGAAACCTTGAATGTAGAATGTGTCTTGGAGAACCAAACAAGAACATAATAAGAACAAAGAGCTTTCTACTAGACTTGCTTAAGATTTGGATAGGCATACTTACCGAAAGTGGGAAACATGAAATGATATTAAGAGCATTATCATTATAGTTTTAATCGCCTTAATTTTTCTTATTCTCATTTTTTTTTCTTTATTTCCTAAGATGGTAAGTATAAAACCTTGGGATGTAAAGAAGGACTTTAGGTTGCGGCTGAATTGCCAAGCCATTGCGAACATGCTTAAGTGTTGTTATCTCTTTTCTAATTCCTTTATGTCAACTTTGTTGCCCAACAATTGGGGTAGAGAAGTTAAGAGGTATGTTTGAAAAGTAAATAATAGGAACAAGAAGTTTATATAAATATGAAGTCCTTCGATAGAAAAGATTTAGACATAGGGGCATTTGAGGTTGCACCGTAAGTGAGGGTCGTACCACTAAACCAAATGTCTTTTCTTAAATACCTAATATTTTTAGCTTCTACTCAAATATATTTTTCTCTGAGTGGTTGGACGGCTATAAAATGAAAAGTTAATGGTCTAATATTTTACTTGTAAGTAAGACGTGTTATATTGAATTGTTATAATATTACAAGGGTTATCAAATAAACCAACAACCCAACAAAGGAAACAAGCTAATCAATTTAGGTTGGATTGATTCGGTTCAGTTCATCAGTTTGTTTGATTTAATTCTTCAATTTTGCTTCGTATGACAACCAAATAAAATTGTATTGAATGCACCTTAGTTTCATTTATGACAAACTCATATGAAACATAATTGCATTAATAGTACTCAGAGTTGGAGTCTATAAGTATTTCATGAACCTAAGTGCAAATCATGCTTCATTAAAGATGAGATAAGTAATTGGATACTGAGTCTATAAGTAACGGGAACTTTAAATTGCTTCATGTGGAGCTTCAATTACTCTATGCTAGTTACAATTTTTAGGATTGACTAATTGGACACTGAGTTCATTGATTTAGGGAAATTTTTGTGTAATTATCAAATACAACTTATGTTTTCAAATTTTTAGGTCATAATTTAGTTAGTTGGTGTTATGAGTCATAAACTTGTTTCTTTACATCATATGGATTTAGTTGAATTATTTTTATCGATAAGATGGAGAAAGAAATTGTCTTTGAAATGACTAATAGACCTAGGTTCACTGTTGTTGTCTTTTAACTGTGATTTTACAAAAAGCTTAACTAATATAAACTATCATGCCACAAGAACTTTAAGGTAAATCAAGAATATACCCTACACATACATCATTCAAGATGGCAATAAAATGGAGTTAAATTGAACCCACTTTAGTTTCATGTTTGGCATGTTCAAGATAAAGCATAATTGTATTTATGATATTGAGCTTGGAGTCTATAAGAATTTAATGATCATAAGAGAAATTCCTGTTTTATTAGAGGAGACCAACTTTATTTAAGGTACTATGAGTTCAAAACTAGCTTAAGAGTTGCGTGCGTGCTCATTTTATCCATGTTCTCCACTTCCTCCCATTTCCTCCTCTTCCTCCATCACATTCCTTATTTCTCTTCCCATTTCTCAATCTCCAATTCATCCTTTCTTTATCCCTAACCCATGCGGATTTGAATAAAGAAGGAGAAAAAGAAAGTGAGTGAAGGAAGTCGGTATGAATTTAGCTTTGGAACTAGACATCAATGAGTATGATCTAACTAAAATCAATACAAAAAATGTAGTGACTTCTCTTTGGACTAACCAGGTAAGTGGTGTTACTATTCTAGGCAGAGGGTATTTGTTCTTTATGGTTTTCTTATTTAACTCTCTGTAATCGATGCACAAATGCATCGATCCATCTTTCTTGTGAACAAACAACACTGGCGCACCCTAGGGGAATATGCTAGGTCGAATGAACCCTTTGTCCCGTAAGTCTTGTAATTGCACCTTGAGTTCTTTCAAGTCTGCTAGCGCCATGCGATAGGGTGCTTTAGAAATAGGCCCAGTTCCCGACTCGAGTTCGATGATGAAGTCGACCGCTCGGGAAGGTGGTATTCCTGGTAGGTCATCCGGATACACATTTGGGAACTCGTTTACGATGGACATGTTTTCTAGGGTCTTTTCTTTTCCTCTTACATCTACGACACATGCTAATATAGTCCAACCGCCTTGTTGGACTAATCTCTTTGCTTTCATCATCGAGACTACCTTTGGGGTAGCCCCGGCATTTGTGCCTTTAAATTTAAAGCTAGGTCCCACCAATGGTGATAATATCACTTTTTTTTTTTGCGACATTCTATAGAGCATGGTTTGCAGCTAGTCAATCCATGCCTAGTACTACGTCGAAGTCGGTCATCTTTACTACTATTAGGACTACGCTTAGAGTTTGGTCAGCTACTATTGCTTGGTCATTCTTTACTCTATCCTTAGTTACTACGTCTACCCTCTCAGGGCTACTTGCCGACCATACATACAGTAAGGGTTCTAATTCAAACCCTGTCTCTGATCCCTCTTGAGGTGGGCTCTCTTCAGCCTCACCTCATCCTCTATCTCTAATAGGAGGTAGTCCCCTTCCTTGTCTTACTCTTTCGCGTGGTCTAGACAGCATGGTTCTAGAAACCAAGATATCATCTCTTAAATCTAAGGCTCATTACCTATGAAATTATGCTATGCATCACATCTACTAAGTTCACATCATATTGCTAACAAAATCACTCATCATGCAACACATCACATCATGCTCTTAAATAAATACATGATATATCACAACAATTTCAGTAACATTAATATAAAAATGCATGCGAGCTTGAAAACGTTTCTCTTTTCTTATCTTTTGCAAGGCGTACCTGACGGTGACGGGGCATCGACGTTGGGACCATGGAACGTGCCAAGCCTACATTATAGGCTAGTCTATAGAATCTAAAACTTGGCTCTGATACCAACTGTAACAACCCTAAATTTCCACATACTCAGAGTCGCTACTAACGTCTCATGCTCATCTATAATGTGGAAATATAACTTTTACATGAACATAATTGATAACATAAACTTCAAAAAAACGTTTAAAACAACTTCTTCTCTGGAAAACACAGCCATGGTCTTACATGTTTAAATATGAAATACTGAAATTTAGAGAAAACAAAAACAAATACAAAATAATTTAAAACAATGAAATGCAAAACAACCTATTCTAACTTAAGACTAGAAATTTAAATATGAGTCTACCCTATGCACGTGCCACAGTCTCTGCTCGCGATGCCACCGTCCTCTATACAAGTGTGCCTTGCCTTTACCTGAAAAATGATGTGGCACACGGCCGGAGTATTTCAAAGAATACTCAGTAAGTGGCCCCACTATAGGGGGCCATGCAAATGCAAACACATGCAATCATGATTTAGGGACCTATCTCTAATCATCTTAGGGGTGGCCTCTAGTCTCGGACAAATTAGATGTGTAGTACTTCCCTGCACATGACTCACACGTGCGAGTGTGAATCCCCAGGGCGCTCGCACACCCCCTGGACCCTCTGGTCAAGCTAATCTGTAGCGACGTTCGAAGGTCAGCAGAACCCCATAGTGTCATGCACCTTATGAACACCCTCATCTGTGTGCTTATACGCGCTCATCATACGGTGCGCGTCCGCACTCATCATCTCTAGGGGAAGTAGCCCTATGCTTATGAACATACAATATGCATGAGGTCCCTCTAAATCCATCATAATGTCTCTTCTGACGCAACTCTCTAGTCTCATCTCTTTGTTACTCTAGGTAACACCTACTCGTGGATATTTATATTAATATCATTTTCACGCTCTTAGGGTTGTGTCCTATGTTGATCTAACGACATGATGCAATATGGCACTCATCATCATATAGCATGCTCAATATGAAAAACATCATCATATTAAGGTAAACGTCACGCAATCATCATACTCATCATATTGCCACAAAGTGCATCAAACATATCAAGTACGATATTCATCAAAATATATATATACTGAGCACATCATCAGGTATCATAACCCACACATCATCATAAGTCATACATCACCATAGCTCATATACCGCATCGTACGACATAGTTCATACAACATCGTAACTCATACAATTTTTAGCCTATCCTATAGTAAGGCCACTTACCTGGTTGGCCTTAGCCGAAGTACTCCCTAATTTAATTAACGTAAGCTCTCGTTCCTCGAGAGCTGCTCTAAAGGTTGCTGGAGTTCGCTTCATATCCCACCGTTCGTCACCTTTTGTTAGTATTTCACATTTTAATTAATAATCCAACTAACAATGTGAAATACGGCTCTAAAACGGTCTCAGTAAAAATCGAATTCCAAGTTTTCATTGTTTCTAAATTTTCTAAAACTCAAATTGAAAATATGTCAATATTATTTCATGCTGCTTTGAATCATTCAATCCAACTATGGTTTGTTATAATATTATATTCTCCGGATACAAACAATAATAATTTTTCACATCTTCCATTCTACTTCTTGTACCTCTTTGTTCTCTTCTCTCTGTATTTTTTTTCTTCCTACAAATGATTATGCAATTATAAAACAATTTCAATCAATTCTGTTCTCCTCTCTCTTTCCTAATATGACTATTCAACTAACAGAAAGCCATTTTCAATCTATTCTGTTTTCTTCTCTTTCCCAAATCACTATCAAATTCATTTACAATCCATTCTAATTTTCCTTCATAAAATTGACTATGCATCAATCAATTATGATTTTCTTCTCTTTCCTAAAAATGATGATTCATGCAATTAACAAAACCATTTTTCAATCAATTTTTATTTTCGATAAGAGATCCAAAAATCTAAATAATTGAAAAAGAGAGATCTAAAATAATTTTTCTATCTTCTGCAAAAATAAAAGAAGTGGAGATCTAACTTACCCATAAATTTTCTATCTCTTCCCTTCCTATCAAATCTTCTTGGAGTGAAGCCATTCCTTCCCAATGGTCATTTTTTTTTGTTTCTGTTTTGTTTTTTTCTTTTGCAGATCCTTTTGCTTGGAGGTGTTGGGGAGATATTTGGGGAAGGTGGAGAGAGGGTCCATACTTTACTTTTTTTTTTTCTTTTTTTTTTTTATAATTATTATTTACTTACTATTATTATTATTTTTTTTTTCTTTTCTTTTTTTTTTCGGGTCGTTACGAAATCCCTCCCAAGTTTAGTCACTCACCAGATTCCACAATCCCGTTCTAAGTCAGGAGGATAGTGGAGAAGACACTAGTGGTGGATCGAAACCGGTTCGTGAGGAAAAAGGAGTTTGAACTACAAAAAGCTAGTATTTAAACTCATTAAGTTTTAATACTTATGAACATGCTAGTTATTTACTATAATTGATGTTCTAAAAGTGCCTAAGATCCAAATTTCTTCCGCATGTGTTATATTAACACCAACAATTGGTATTAGAGCAAGTTTTAGGCACTTTATTTACATTAATTTGATCATGGTGGGCACCATTTCATGAATGAAATTTTGTGGTTGCTAAAGTGGATGATTTTGGTTTTAGCATTTTTTTATTCTTCCATTTGATACAATTATTGTAATAAGCCTAATGTGTATGAGCTTTAGTGAATGAAGAAAGGTCTGTAATTTTTATGGAGTCATTAGAGTCCATTTTAGGTTGTAATTGATCGAAAATGGGAGAGTTAGCAAGCTGAACTGAAGAAGAAGAAGGTGGAAGAGGCGGTTCGGGTGTTTTTTTTTTTTTTTCTGCCTTTGCGGTCCGGTTCAACGTTTTTAAGGGTTGGTTTGCCCAGTTCGTGATCCTCGGGAGCGGTTCAAGTTATTTTTAATTATTAATGTAATAATTTAGTTAATTGCTTGTTTTAAAATGCCAAAACCAGTCCACTTTAGCGTGTTTAATTAATTATGCATTATGAATGTATGTTTTAATTATATAGAAAATGTATATGCATAAAGTATGTCATATAGATTTAAAATCCCACCATAGGCTAAGCATGTTTCATGCATTCCAAGTATGGTATAAGAGTTATAATGTATAGTATGCATGTTTAGGGTTCCATGAGTGATAGATATAAATTGTTATATTATTGCATGGAATGGATTATTATATAATTGTTATATAAAGCATGTTAGATGCATGTTATAGGTTATTTTTAACGTCATAAAACGAGATAGACGTTAAAATCTATAATAAAGATAAGTACATGCTCACTTAGGGTTAAGAACCAAGCACGATCAATTTTAATAGTTAAAATAGGTCGATGTCTTGTAAAATTGTGCTCAAAAGAAAGCTCACCTGGCACGATCTTGTCTAAGGTTGGAGGTACTTAAGTTGACGGTTTACGAAACACCTACTGCCTGGAGATCGGACCAGTACTTGAGCTTAGTTAGCCCAGTTTTATGAGCATGCTTGAGTGATGTAAGTTTTGGAAAAATCACCTAGACTTAGGTTATATTTAATTAGCTGGAAGATACCTAAGTATTGAGTATACCCAACCGTCTAAAATACTTAGTGGGAGGAACAAGGTATATAAGATATATCGTTTTCCTCTTCACGCTCTCTGAAAAATTCACACCGTGAGATTCATGCTCGGCCACGTGTCGCCCTGGGAGCGTCCTCCATCCGGAAGGTATTTGCATGAGTCAATAACAAGGTGAATAGAGAAAGTATTAATAGTAAGTGGGAGAAGGAAGTATATCAACACGTCCTATGGTCTTCACCTCTAGGTTGCACCGTGAGATTCCCATGTTCCGCCTGCATGTTGCCCTAGAGCAACTACCCATTCGGAGGGTCGTAACATGGGAGTCGAAACAACGCAAACTCCAAAAATGGATAGGATTTCTTAGGTCCGTTCCCAACTTTGGCTTTTTCATTCGATAGCATTGTTGGGACCAATCTCTGAGGTCTGAAAATGGCGGGTCACACTTACGAAGAATTACTAAGAACACTATAGGAACAAGAGTTATTCTGGGATTAGTGTTTAAGTCAAGAATGTCTTGGTTTAGTGAATGAGTGATTGACTGCCCCTCGGTAGCAGTTGCTCTAACTCACTAAAGTATCGTTGCAAATTAATAATTTTTGGGTACATTATTATATTTGCTAAAATTGATTGGATTAAACAGGATTAAGTCAAATCACTAATAGAATTTTCTTTATATCACAGCATGACAAACTCAATAGTACAATTAGTCGCTTCTGAGAAATTAAACGGCGACAATTACGCAACTTGGAAATCAAACCTAAACACAATACTGGTAATTGATGATTTAAGGTTTGTTTTAACTGAGGAGTGTCCTCCAAACCCCAGTTCAAATACAAATCGAACAGTTCGGGATGCGTATGATAGATGGATAAAGGCAAATGACAAAGCCCGAGTGTACATTCTAGCCAGCATATCTGATGTTTTTGCTAAGAAACACAATGTTATGGGTACTGCTAAAGAGATTATGGAATCTCTAAAAGGGATGTTTGGACAACCGTCCTTCTCCCTTAGACATGAAGCCATAAAATACATTTACAACTACCGTATGAAATTAGGGACCTCAGTTCGAGAACATGTCCTGGACATGATGGTCCATTTCAATGTGGCAGAAGAAAATGAAGCTGTCATTGATGAGAAGAGTCAAGTCAGTTTTATCATGATGTCTCTTCCAAAGAGCTTCTTCCAATTTCGCACCAATGTGGTAATGAACAAAATAAAATATAACTTGACTGCTCTTCTCAATGAGCTACAGACTTATCAGTCCCTCTTAACGAACAAGGGACAAACAGGAGAAGCAAATGTTGCTATCTCCAAGAAATTACTACGAGGATCGTCCTCCAAAAATAAGTCTAGACCTTCAACTTATAAAAGTGTTTTGATGAAGAAGAAGGGTAAAGGGGAAAATAAGATTACTACTAACCGCAAATACAAGGTTCAAAAAGCAGATAAAGGAAAATGTTTCCATTGCAACGAAAACGGGCACTGGAAGAGAAACTGCCCAAAATACCTCGCAGAGAAGAAAGCCGAAAAGACACAACAAGGTAAATATGATTTACTCGATGTAGAAATATGTTTAGTACAGTATGACAACTCAACTTGGATACTAGATTTAGGGGCGACTAATCATATTTGTTCTTGAAATGAAATGAAAAGAAATCTAATATCTATCTCTTGTTTATTAGAACAATTGTATAAAGTATCTTTTGAAATCAATGAAGTGTTTATTTGCAAAAGAGGTATTCATATTTGTTCTGCAAAACTATAAAACAACTTATATATGTTAAAACCGAGCGAAACAAAAGCTATTTTAAATATCGAGATGTTTAAAACAGCTGAAACTCAAAATAAACGACAAAAGATTTCTCCTAATACCTATCTTTGGCACTTAAGACTAGGCCACATTAATCTCAATAAGATTGAGAGATTGGTTAAAAGAGGACTTCTAAATGAGTTAGAAGACAACTCTTTACCTCCATGTGAGTCTTGTCTTGAGGGTAAAAGGACTAAACGATCGTTTTCCGAAAAAGGTTATAGAGCCAAAGAAACCTTAGAATTCGTGCATACAGATATCTATGGTCCAATGAATGTCAAAGCACGAGGAGGGTATGAATATTTCATCAGTTTTATTGATGATTATTCAAGGTATGACTATCTTTAACTAATGCGTCACAAGTTTGAAGCTCTTGAAAAATTCAGAGAGTATAAGACTGAGGTTGATAATCTATTAGGTAAAACTATTAAAACACTTCGATCAGATCGAGGAGGAGAGTACATGGACTTAAGATTTCAGGACTATATGATAGAACATGGAATAAGGTCTCAACTCTCATCCCCTGGTATGCCTCAACAAAATGGTGTATCAGAAAGGAGAAATAGAACTCTATTAGACATGGTTAGGTCTATGATGAGTTTCGTTCAATTACCCGATCCGTTTTAGGGATATGCAGTGAAGACTGCTACATACATTTTGAACATGGTTCCTACTAAGAGTGTTTTAGAAACACCTTATGAATTATGGAAAGGGCGTAAAGGTAGTTTACATCACTTTAGAATTTGGGGTTGTCCAACACATGTGTTGTTGCAAAACCCCAAGAAATTAGAACGTCGTTCAAAATTATGTCTATTCATAGGATACCCCAAAGAGACGAAAGGTGGTTTGTTTTATGACCCTCAAGAAAATAGAGTGTTTGTATCTACAAACGCTAAATTCTTAGAGGAAGACCACGTAAGAAATCATCAACCTCGTAGCAAACTAGTATTAAGTGAGATTTCTAAAGAAGCTACAGATAAAACAACAAGAGTTGTTGATCAAGCTGGTCCTTCAACAAGAGTTGTTGATCAAGCTGACACTTCTGGTCAATCACATCCTTCTCAAGAGTTGAGAATGCCTCGACGTAGTGGGAGGGTTATAACACAACCCGATCATTACTTGGGTTTGGCAGAAACTCAAGTCATCATTCCTGATGATGGCGTTGAGGATCCATTGACCTATAAACAGGCAATGAATGATGAAGATAGAGATCAGTGGATTAAAGCCATGATCTTGAAATGAAGTCAATGTACTTCAATTCAGTCTGGGAACTTGTAGATCAACTAGATGGGATAAAACCTATTGGTTACAAATGGATCTATAAGAGGAAACGAGACCAAACCGATAAGGTATAGACCTTTAAAGCTCGACTAGTAGCAAAGGGTTATACCCAAAGAGAGGGGGTGGACTATGAAGAAACCTTCTCTCCTGTTGCTATGCTTAAATCAATTAGAATACTCTTGTCTATTGCCATCTTTTATGATTATGAAATTTGGCAAATGGATGTTAAGACAGTCTTTTTAAATGGCAATCTTGAAGAGAGTATCAATATGGCTCAACCAGAGGGGTTCATTGAACACGATCACAAGCAAAGGGTTTGCAAGCTTAAAAGATCCATTTATGGGTTGAAGCAAGCATCTCAATCCTGGAATATAAAGTTTGATACTGCGATCAAATCTTATGGCTTTAAATAGAATGTTGACGAACCTTGTGTTTATAAAAGGATAGACAACTCTATAGTAGCTTTCCTGGTGTTGTACTTGACGATATCTTACTCATTGGAAATGATGTGGGATTTCTGACTGATATTAAGCATTGGCTAGCGACACAATTCCAAATGAAAGATTTGGGAGAGGCTCAGTTTGTTCTTGGAATCCAAATTGTTCGGAATCGCAAGAACAAAACACTAGCATTGTCTCACGCATCGTACATCGACAAAATGTTGATTCGATATAAGATGCAGAACTCCAAGAAAGAATTATTACCTTTCAGGCATGGAGTTCATTTGTCGAAGGAACAAAGTCCTAAGACACCTCAAGAAGTTGAGGATATGAGACACATTCCCTATGCATCAGCGGTCAGTAGTCTGATGTATGCCATGCTATGTACCTGACCCGACATATGCTATGCTGTGGGAATTGTCAGCAGATATCAGTCCAATCCGGGACGTGCTCATTGGACTGTCGTTAAGAATATCCTCAAGTATCTTAGGAGAACGAGGGACTATATGCTAATGTACGGTGCTAAGGATCTGATCCTTATAGGGTACACTAACTCAGATTTTCAGACCGATGTAGATTCAAGAAAATCGACATCAGGATCTGTCTTCACTCTGAACGTTGGAGCAATAATATGGAGAAGCATAAAGCAAGGTTGCATTGCTGATTACACCATGGAGGCTGAGTATGTTATTGCTTGTGAAGCAGCGAAAGAATCTGTATGGCTTAGGAAGTTCTTAACTGATTTAGAAGTCGTTCCAAATATGCATCTTCCCGTCACTCTTTATTGTGATAACAGTGGAGCAGTTGCAAATTAAAAAGAACTAAGAAGCCATAAGCGAGGAAAACATATTGAGCGCAAATATCATCTCATAAGGGAGATTGTGCAATGAGGAGATGTGATCGTCACACAGATAGCTTCAGAGCACAACATTGCTGATCCATTTACAAAGCCCTTCACGGCTAAAGTGTTTGGAGGACACCTAGTGAGTCTAGGACTACGAGTTATGTAATCTAGGGCAAGTGGGAGAAAAGAAATGAGTATGTGATGCCCTAGTTTATTGTATTTCTCTCTCTACTCAACGTTATAAAACTCCACTAGAGTTTTAGTCCAAGTGGGAGTTTGTTGGGTTTTATGTCCTAAAACTCATAGTTTGTAAACAAAAACATATTCTATTTTTCAATAAAGTTATTATTGTTGTTTATTCAGTAAAGATTGTTATTGAATAAAGTGAACTTTACGATCATTAATCTAAATCCAATAAACTAAGAACACTCTGGCTATAGTATGATTACTTGAACTATATGTAGAGACATAAGAGTGGATCAAATTCAAGTATATAGTCAAAATGATCTATAGTATAAGGATAAGGCTGAGTACCTTATTCTGGGGACACTATGGATGCGGCCCACTTTTGTATATGATATAAACAATGTGATCACTAAATTGTACATGTGGAGACATGTGAGTGGGGCGTCCTATGCAATGAGCATTGCATAAGATCGGACCATGAAGAAAACCACTCTCACTTTATAATGTCATTTACTGTTGAGACTGATTTTCTTTTCATTCGATAACCTAGGTAACTCGATTTTAATCCTGAGCTAACCATGAACTCCTGTTTATTCGGAATTATCCTTAGATTTGCATGGGTGAGAGTGGCTCTAGTTCGCCGACTCAATAGGCCTCCCATTTCAGGGGTAAGACTGGGTGAATGGCTGGAGACGTAGGGTGCTAGATGGAATTCACTCCTACCCACTTTTAGGGATAGAAGAGAGGTAGTTCCCTTAAGCACTGACTCCAGATCTTGAACAAGGGGCCCCACCCTCTCATTGGCCTGAGAGGGATTCGGTTTAGTGGTTGGACCACAAACCAATTGTTCATTAGAGAATTAGTGAGACATAAGGAACAAGAAGTAACTAAGATCCAAATTATGTTCTAAAAGTGCCTAAGATCCAAATTGCTTCCGCATGTGTTATATTAATAAAAAGTTGATGGTCTAGTATTTTACTTGTTTGTAAGTAAGGCATGTAATATTGAATTGTTCTAATTTATAAGGGTTATTAAATAAACCAACCACCCAACAAAGGAAACAAATTAATCAGTTTGGTTAGATTGATTCAGTTCAGTTCATCAGTTTGTTTGATTTAGTTCTTCTATTTTGCCTTGTATGGCAAGAAAATAAAGTTGTATTGAATGCACCTGAGTTTCATTTATGTCAAGCTCATGTGAAATATAATTGCATTAATAGCACTAAGAGTTGGATTCTATAAGCATTTCATGAACTTAAGTATAACTCATGCTTCATTAAAGACGAGATAAACTTTAGTTAAGTAACTGGAACTTTAAATTACTTCATGTGGAGATTTAATTGCTCTATGCTAGTTACAATCTCTAGGATTGACTAATTGGACACGAGTTATTAGATTGAGGGGATTGTTTTATGTAATTTTCAACTACAACTTATGTTTTCAAATTTTTAGGTCATAATTTAGGTAGTAGGTGTTATATTATAGATGAACACTAGAGTTTCTTTCCAGTTCACCACAACTACTCTAGTATTTATTTGAAGGCTATAATTGTTATCTATGTTGTATCGCAATAAGATTGTTGAAATTTTAGTTAAAGTTGCATATTTACCTCGTAGGAGTAAAAAATTTGTTTCTTTGACTAATATGAATTTAGTTGGAGAGTTATTACATATAAATGGAGAAAAAAAAATTCTTTAAAATAGTAAACAGACCGAAGCACGTTGTTGTTGTTGTGGTCCACTTGTGATTTTGCAAAAAGCTTAACTAATATGAAATATCAAGGTAAATCAAGAATATATCCTACACATCATTCAAGATGACAATAAAATGAAGTTCAATTGAACACACTTTTAGTTTCTTGTTTGAAAGGTTCAAGATGAAGCATAATTGTATTAATGATATTAAAGAAACATTCATGTTTTATTAGAAGAGATCAACTTCATTTAAGGTCCTAGGAGTTTAAACTACTTCCATTGTAATTTCAATCACTCTACCAAGATTACAAATTTAGGGTTGGCTAATTGGACATCAATTCTCTAACTTTAGGTTATAACTTAGGTAGTAACCATTATAATATTAATGAGCATAAGAGTTACAATTCTTTTATGGACCATATGAGTTATAGTTAAAAGAATATATATATATATATATAGATTATGTATTTCGAGGTCTGGATAAAGCACAAAGTAGCAAGGAACACCATTGTCGACTCTAGAACCACCCAAACTCATGATCGAGACCAATACAAAATATTTTAACATCCTTTGGCATCGAAATACAGGAAATATGAACGCCGTCAAATTGGAAGCTTTACCTGTTTTAAGAGTCACAATGAGAACTCTAATCAAGCTGGAGACTTGGACTAGGCAAATCATTTTTTGATAGTTGAAAAAACATCCATCAACCAAGATGGGTGAAAATGATGTCGATACTACAATTGAGAAAGAATCTTAGCCACGATGAATCTACGTTTGCTGCTATTGTTGTAATTGAAAGGGGAGCTCAAGTGAGCCAACCTCAATAGGAACCACCCACAACTCATGATCAAGACCAATACAAAATATTTTAACATTCTTTGGCATCGAGATACAGGAAAGATGAACGCCGTCAAATTAGAAGCTACGACGCAAAACAAGAAGGTTACCGGATCCTCATTCAGTAAATAACTCTCTCATCAAGTCTTCTATATCAAGTCTTCTATTCTTTTTTATTCAGTAAATAACTCTCTCATCAAGTCTTCTATTCTTTTTTATTCAGTAAATAACTCTCTCATCAAGTCTTCTATTCTTTTTTATTTCAAACATCCATGTGAATTTTTTTATTTCAAACATCCATGTGAATTATTTCTTTATTAAATTTGATATATTTGTTGGGAGCATTCATACCACTAAACCAAATGTCCTTATAATGGATCTTTTGACTATTTACGTGAGTTGGGCTTGGAGCATGCATGTAGGTTGAAAATGAAATGGTTGGATGCAGGCTGCAAAGGGGGATTTGGGCCATGGAAGGTTTTTTTCTTTACCACAAATGAACTTTAGTCTAGTGAGTCTTAAATTTTAGTTCAAACGGACCCAAATTCGAACCTACTAGTTTGTGGGGTTTATTTGGACTCAAAATTCCACTCAAATTTATGGGGTTTATTTGGCAAACATGCATGTTTGGTTAAACCAAATTTTGACACTAAAAGTTCCACTCAAATTTGTGGGATTATGTGGCAAACATGCAAGTTTCGTTAAATCATATATTGACACTCGATATTCAACTAACTCAAACATGGATTTTTCCATTGGGTGAAGTCAACATTTTGACTTTCCTTATTTTAATTCAACAATTAATTTCAAATCAAAATAATAATAAATGATTAATTAAATAATTTAATTAAAATTTAACATTAAATAAAATGTCAATCCCAATGAATTCCGACACATTGATTATGAATCTCTATTCATAATTAAAATATTTAAATCTTATTTAACAATCTCCAATTCTCTCTTTTTGTTTAATTCATAAGTAAAACAAAATGCGGTTAAATATATCATATATATTTAGCATATATTCCCTAATTTGAATTCAAACACTTCGAACTCACTCGTCACACTGTTCTAAGGTTCAGTCTGATATGAGCTAGCAGGGGGACCTAATGGATCTACAGATCATGGGCTCTAACGATCCGAGATTAACCAGCTAAACTCATTAACCTTGTTAACCAACATTCATTAATTACTAGGACACTCCACTATAGCCTAGTAGTTGCACTCCCCTCACTATAGATATATTTCTGTCCATTTGATATACCCATGATTAGTAAGTCGATCCTTCACAGGTTGTTCGTAACTAGAGCGGGGTCAATTTACCGTTTTACCCCTAAAGTTACTTCTTATTCCTTGAGTCCCAATGATCATCTAATGAACAATTGGTTTGTGGTCCAACCACCAAACCAAATCCCTCTCGGGCCAATGAGAGGGTGGGGCCCCTTATTCAAGACTTGGAGTCAGTATTTGAGGGAACAACCTCTCTACTATCCCTAAAAGCGGGTAGGAGTGAATTTCATCTTACACTCTATTTCCCCAGCTATTCACCCAGTCTTACCTCTGAAATGGGAGGCTTATTGAGTCGGCGAACTCGGGCCACTCTCACCCATGCAAATCTAAGGATAATTCCGAATAAAAAAGAGTTCATAGTTAGCCTAGGAGTAAGATCGAGTTACTTAGGTCATCGAATGAAAAAATTAGTCTCAACAATAAACGACATTATAAAGTGAGAGTGGTTTTCTTCGTGGTCCGATCTTATACAATACTCATTGCATAGGACGTCCCCACTCACATGTCTCCCCATGTACAATTTAGTGATCACATTGTTTATATCATATACAAAAGTGGGTCGTATCCATAGTGTCCCCAGAATAAGGTACTCAACCTTATCTCTGTACTATAGATCATTTTGACTATATACTTGAACTTGATCCACTATGATGTATCTACATGTAGTTCAAATAATCATACTATAGCCCGAGTGTTCTTAGTTTATTGGATTTAGATTAACATATCGTTGAAGTAATCATACTCTAGCCAGAGTGTTCTTAGTTTATTGGATTTAGATTAATTACCGTAACATTCACTTTATTCAATAAATTCAAACTAAGTTTTAGGACATAAAACCCAACAATCAATTCTACTGATTGATCATTAATAAAAGAAGACTAATGGAGATGTGGGTAAAAGAAGACTAATGGAGATGTGGGCAATCGATCCCCGTACCTTTCACATGCAAAGAGAACACTCTACCATCTTAGCTACATCCTCACAATTCTTACATCACAAAACCCTTACGTCCCGTCATCAATAATAGTGAAAATGAAATACTATCTCTCTTCATCGCGTCATAAATAAGAAAAAATTGAAAAGAAAGACTAAATAGTGAAAAGGAAAGACTATCTCTCCTCATCAGGTCATAAATAAGAAAAAATTGAAAAAGAAATACTATATTTAACAATTGATAGTATCTCTCCTCATTGTGTCGTAAATAAGAAAAATTTGAAAAGAAAAACTAAATAGTGAAAATGAAAGACTATCTCTCCTCATCATGTCATAAATAAGAAAAAAATTGAAAAGAAATAATATATTTAACAATTGATAGTATTCTTTGGAGATGCATGGTAACGATCCATGCACCTCTCGCATGCAAAACAATTGCTCTACCATCTAAGCTACATCCCCACAATTATCCCTGCTCATTATGTCGTAAATAAAAAAAATTGAAAAGAAATAATATATTGCGATTTGTCCGAAAGTGTCATTTTTCTCCACAATTTCAACACTTACGTTTGGTTTGTTTGGAGAATTTTCTCGATCCCTTTATTTTGATCGTCCATGTTTATTTGGGCTCTTTGATTTACTTCTTTCCCTTCGATCAACACTGAGAGTATTGCTGGATGAATCACCAATTTCCCATTTGGGAATACTTTCACTGAAATCCCGAATTTCATCAAATTTCAGTTTATCAGATCCTCATGAACTGTTGATTGCAGCAACAACAGTATACGACGGCTCGGGTAAAGATGACATCAAAATTAATGCTTTAATTTCATTTTTTAACATAATTTCCACTGATCTCAATTGACTGACAATCACGTTGAACTAATTTATATGATCTGCAACAAATCTACCTTCAGACATTTGTATATATTTGACAACACCTTGTTCATAGCCGACGGATTTTCGTACATATTTGACAACACCTTCAATAGGCTCGATGTCGTCTTCTCTTTGATGATGTTGAACGTCGTGTTTCTAGACAGCGTCAATTAGATCAACTGTAAGGTGTGACGATCCTTGAGTTTTCACTCCTCCGCGGTCATAGTATCTGGCTTCAACCCCAAAAGGGATTTTTAAAGATCTTTCTAGTACATATAATCTTGAATCTGCATCTTCTAGAACTGATATCGAATCAATCAAACTTTTCAATTCTTGTCTTTGAACTTTCCATCTTCATAGATCGCGGTGAATCTCACCTCGCTCTGATACCCATTATTAGGATCACACAACAACGCACACACTCGATCTAAATGAACACAAAGAACATGAGAGAGAAAATGTAAGGAGATATATTGACTAAAAATTTTGTATTAATGACTTAAAGGTATGCAAAGAGAGGGTATGAAGAATGAGAAATGTACATTTTGAAAGCACTGACTAATGGGTATATATTTATGATGTCAGTTTATTATATATATATATAGCTCTAACCCATATAACCGCCTACTATATATAAATATTTAGTATATCTATCAGATTTTTACTCCAAATAGTTAGCCTCCATATCCAACATTCTAGAGTAAAATAGTTAGTTTTTCTAGGAGAGTTTAAAGAAAAATAAGCAAATGGAGGCTCGAAACGTTGGAACCCATCTGTTTACTTTCTGTAAACGTTTTAGTTTAAAATTTAGAACTTTGAGTCTAAAATTCTTCATCTAGAGATTGATTCGTTTAATGGGTCTTACACAATTAGCTGTAGGGTAAGTTACGTTTAATGGGTCTTATACAATTAAGAGCCCAAATAGTTAGTTTTTCTAGGAGAGTTCAAAGAAAAATAAGCAAATGGAGGCTCCGAACATTGGAACTCATCTGTTTACTTTTTGTAAACATTTTAAGTTTCAAATTTAGAACTTTGAGTCCAAAATTCTTCACCTAGAGATTGATTCGCTTAATGGGTCTTATACAATTAGCTGTAGGGTAAGTTACGTTTAATGGGTCTTATACAATTAGCTGTAGGGTAAGTTAATGAACACAGTTGAAAAAGATTATCATCAGCTTATCTTCTACGGCTACTAAGAAACTTCTTACAGAGCTTCAGGATGATTATGCCGTCAAGGATCTTGGCACTTTGGAGTTATTTTCTTGGGATTGAGGTCCACCATACTTCCAATGGACTCGTTCTGACACAACATAAATACATTCAAGATTTATTGTTCTGATCTTCTTTGGTGGCAATCTTATCTCCAGGAGTTCAAGGAAATTATCGACAGTTTCTCGCAAGGCGATTGCTTATGCCACTGCTGAATTCAACATAAATACATTCAAGATTTATTGTCCTGATCTTCTTTTGTGGCAATCTTATCTCCAAGAATTGAATGAAATAATCGACAGTTTCTCACAAGGTGGTTGCTTATGCCACTGCCAAATTAACCTGGATCCAAGTCCTCTTGCGTGAGCTCGGGATCTCACAAGCACGATCGCCTAGCCTATGGTGTGACAACATTGGTGCCACCTATCTGTCCCTGATCGCCTATAGCCTGTGGCGTGACAACATTGGTGCCACCTATCTGTCCCCCAATCCAATCTTTCATTGTCCAGATTAGATAATCTATTGATTTATCCTTTGTTACACATCTATAAATACATGAGGTTGAGGTCTTGACCCGCCATTCAACATATTACACCATTAATATGTAATCACAAAGAAGAGTATTTATTAAAGCACTAGGTTGCTCACCTTAATTTTTGTTTTCTAAGATGGTACGTATATATATGTTTCCAAAGAGTGTTTTTGCATAATGGCCAAGCCATTACGAACATGAAGAAGGAGCACCAAGTCTTTGAAGATGAAGATCCAATCTAGCTAGCTAATTTTCACGTATAAGTAAGGCATGTCAATATTAAATTATTCTAATATTCAAGGGTTATCAAATAAACCAACAACCCAACAATGAATCAAACTCCAGACCTCTCGAACCCAAAACGAGAATCATACCACTAAATCAAATGCCCTTGTAGTGGATCAATCATTTTTAGTTGCTAGTCCATGTGTTTTTTGGTGCCTCAAGATTTTTAGTGGATCAATCATTTTTAGTTGCTAGTCCATGTGATTTTTGTGCCTCAAGATTTGAAATTTATCCACGTATTTTTTTTGTGCTTTAGAACCTATTATTATTGTCACGTTAATTTCACATTGTCCATCACATGATAGAATTTGTTCTTCAAGTCAATCGGATGTACTTCCATTAATATTATTAAGAAATATTGACATAAATAAAGTTCATATCCTATAATTTCTACCGTGTACCTTTGAGATTATAAATGACCCAGCTCATATTATTTTGGTTGAAGCTGCATTGCCACTAAAGCATATGCATTCATTTGGGATAGATATTGAAACAATACATTTGAATTTTAAGTAAAATTTCACCACAAACTAGGTTTTTGAAAACGACTTTTATTTTATATTTATTTTTTAATTTTTTTAATTTTTAAATTTTTTAATTTTAGTTTTCAAAACCTACATTGATATGTCCAAACTACTTCTTTGCTACCCTTTAACAATATTTATGTTGTAAAATGGGATTAACTTCTTTTAAGTTTATTTAGTTTCTTTTTACTGCTAAGTTTATTTCTATCTCATGTTAAAAAAAACAATGTGCTAGTAAACATAATTAATAAACCCACGTGCTTAAAACATTTTAAATACTTACTCCATCTGTATTTACTTCATTTTAAATAGAAGTTCATAGTAATTAATAAATTTATGTGCTTAATACATTCCAAAAAATAAACTTGTTTGTATTAGGATAAATTACAATAAATAGGAAGAGAAGAAATCCTGAAAATAAGTAGAAGGTTGAGAATTTCACTCAACTACACAATCGAACTTGATAAACTCATGTTCAATTCTACCCCCAACAATTGCTTGAAACTTTGAAATGGTAGAGATAATGCTCGGATTTTTAAGAAGAACATCTGAACGAGATCAATTTCATTCCTCTAACATCTGATTTTTAGATAATAATTTGAGGATATTTATAGTCTCCCCACAATAGAAGTCAATGGCTTGGATTTAATCTCAATCCCTTTAAGCTCAAAGACAAGGTCAATTTGACCATTACATAATTTATGAATTAAAAATAAATAAAGTTTTCTAACAACTCATCTAATGATGCTTGCAACTTCATCCTTTACTTCAACTTCAACTGTGTAAATATTCACTTCTGAAGCTCCAAATGGTCCTTTCTCAATCGAATAAGCTTGTAACACATTAAATGAGAGTTGAACAAAGTCTATCCAATTTTATAGATGAAGAATGAATGCTTGTTAAATCTTCTTGGCTGGTCCAGTTGGAACATTTGGATTACCGTGATTCTTATCATCTTCCCCCTCTTCAAAAGGATTTGTCCTCGAATCAGAAAAATCATCACCTACATCAAAAGGACTCAAGTCAGCAACATTGAAAATTGAAAGTAGAATGTGCTGAAAATTCTCTAGGAAGATCATTTTATATGCATTGTTATTAATTATTTCATGGATTTGATAAGAGTTATCCCCTCTTGGATGTAACTTTGTCTTCCTTCAAGATGGAAATCGCTCCTTGCGAAAATGTATCCAAACCCAGTTATCGGGTTGAAAAATCATTTCCTTCCGTCCTTTGTTAATTCTTTAAGCAACTTTGAAATTTTGTTTCTCAATTGTCTCCTTCACCTCTTTATGCAATGTTTTGATCAGACCTTACTTATGGTCGCTTTACTCACAAAAATATTTAATTCTTAAAGTAACTTTTTGTTTCTCAATTGTCTACTTTCACCTGTTTATGCAATGTTTTGATCAGATCTGCCTTACTTGTGGTTGCTTTACTCACAAAAACATTAGAATGTATAACGTTTGTCTCAAGACTTAATATTCTTACAAATAATAGGCCGATTAAATCCATAAACATCTTCAGAAGAACAATGAGTGGTACTATGAAATTCTCTAAAGGAGAACGATACTATGAATTGCTCTATTATATGTCATCTCTATACAAATGGCAAATATTAGTCCCAAGACTTAATATATTCTTAGAAATAATAGGCAATAATCCAATTTATCCCACACCATACTTATGAATTGGTCTAAAGGAGAACGATACTATGAATTTCTCTATTATATGCCATCTCTACAAATGGCAAACATTAGTCCCAAGACTAACATATTCTTAGAAATAATAGGCAATAATCCAATTTATCCCACACCATACTTATGAATTTCTCTGTTATATGCCATCTCTGCAAATGGCAAACATTAGTCTCAAGACTTAATATATTCTTAGAAATAATAGGCAATAATCCAATTTATCCCACACCATACTTTTCAAGAGTGACTTAAGTGTGTAGCAAACCACATTTAAACCCTTATACAATCCATTTAAAATATCTCGTTAAGGCACCACCATATTATAGAGCATTTAGGAATATAGAGTGGAGTATTCGGGGTATCAATCCCCGTACCAATCGCATGCAAAGAGAGCACTCTACCATCTTAACTACATCCCCACAATTCTTACATAACAAAACCTAAAACTACTCGTCATCAATAATAGTGAAAATGAAATAATATTTATGCTCATTATGTCGAAAATAAGGAAAAATTGAATAGAAATAAAATATTAGTAATGTATAGTTTCTTTAGGAGATGCAGGGTATCAATCCCCACACCTCTCACATGCTAAGCGATCCCTCTACCATATGAGCTATATCCAATTGATTCTTACATCACAAAATCCTAAACGTCTCGCCATCAATAATAGTGAAAATGAAAAACTATCTTTACTCATTATGTCATAAATAAGAAAATATTGAAAAGAAATAATACATTTAATAATCGATAGTCTTCCATTAAAGATGCGAGGTATCAATCCCAGCACCTCTCACATGCAAAGCGAGCGCTCTACCATATAAGCTATATCCCAATGATTCTTTACATCACAAAATCTTAAACGTCTTGTCATCAATACTAGTGAAAATAAAAAACTATCTTTATTCATTATGTCATAAATAAGAAAATATTGAAAAGAAATCATACATTTAATCATGAGAGTTATATCCCCACAATTCTAGCATCATTCTAGTATCATTCTAGCATCACAAAACCCTAAATTTTCAATCATCAATAATAGTGAGAAATGAAGAAATATCGCTACTCAACATGTCATGCTAAGGAATTTTCCGTCAAGAAATAACATATTTAATAATAGATAGTTATATTTTGGAGATGCGGAGTATCGATTCCCATATCTCATGCATGCAAAGTGAGCACTCTTTCATCTGAGCTACATCCCCACGATTCTCATATCACAAAACTCTCAACGTCTTGTCATCAATAATAGGTCCAAAATGGGAATTCTAAAATGGGAGAAAATTAGGTATAATTTATGAATCATTTCGACACAGAATGCAGTGATATTATTAATGGAATTATTATTTGGATTATTTTAGGCTTATCAATTCACATTCACAATTTCATGGGAATGTTACTTCGTTTTATTCTAAAATCTCTCTTGAAGGGACATTCCAAGAATCAAACTTGAGACCTCTCGCACCCAAAGCAAAAATCATACCACTAGACCAAATGCCCTTGTTATGCCACTTAAAACGTATGTATGAATCCTTGGGCCTAGGTATTAAGGTCATATTTTGTCGTATTGCAGGAAACACATTAAATCCTTGATGCGCTTGAACTGAAGCCTTGCATGTAGAATGTGTCTTGAAATGTTATTATTCTGACCAAGAAGACATCAAGCAGAAGCAGGTGGTATGACGTCATGCAAAGAAGAAAAAATTTCATGCGAAGAAAGTAGGAAAGACACCAACAGAGAAGACATGAAGAGTCAACTGTTAGTGCATCGAGAGACCTAAAGTCAGCCTCATCCTACAATGTTGAGTTTATAAAGAGTTGGTTGATAGAGATATCAATAAATTGTGTGGGGACAGATGTCACGGTCACGATTGCCCAAGGCGTGTTGTCTATGGCTGCATGTTGCATGTCTCATGCCATTTTTGTAAATAATTTTTTGTCCATGCTCATTCCAAACCTCTTTTACTTTTTCATGTTAGATAGGTCTACTATTATGGGTTGTGCCACTAGGGGTGTATATAATTGTTAGGGGCATTTCAAGAATCAAACCCAAGACCTCTCGCATCCAAAGCGAGAATCATACCACTAGACCAAATGCCCTTGTAGTGGATCTTTTTGACTATTTACGTGAGTTGGGCTTGGAGCATGCGTGTGGGTTGAAAATGAAATGGTTGGATGCAGGCTGTGAATGAGGATTGGCCACGGAAGTTTTTTTTCTTTACCACAAAAGGACTTTAGGATAGTGAGTCTCAAATTTTAGTTCAAACGGACCCAAAATCGAACCTACTAGTTCCTTCTTCCTTATACGACTCACTAAAATTTTTGGTGCCCTTCTCATTCCTATTCTCTGTTCCGCCTCTTCTCTCTCTGAAACTTCTTTAAATGTTATTGTTCACCGGTTATTTGGGCGCATCTTCCTTAAAAGGATTGTGACGACAGAGTTCCTTCTTCCTTATACGACTCACTAAAAATTTTGGTGCCCTTCTCATTCCTATTCTCTGTTCCGCCTCTTCTCTCTCTGAAACTTCTTTAAATGTTATTGTTCACCGGTTATTTGGGTGCATCTTCCTTAAAAGGATTGTGACGACAGATGATCTAGGTAAAACTACTATTGGGAGATCAGTGCAATAAAGAATCTGTGCCCGTTAACATAACAAAGAGTTCCTAAAAAAAATATCATCTAGTCCTCATGGAATGAAAATGGTACTACCATCATCTTCTTTTGCAAGACTTTTTTGAGCCCTCATGGAATGATGTTCTAGTCCTCATGGAATGATGTTCTCCAAGATTGGAAGAGGATCTTACCTATACAATTTGATATAATTGTAGGGGGCATCAAACTCAATCATACCATTAGACCAATATTTATAATGGGATTGATAACCGAAGTAATAAAGAATTAAGGACAGGGGCATTCTAGATGTGAACTCAGGACCTCTCACACCTTAAGCAAGAATAATACCACTAGACCAAATTTCCCTTCTTGAACATCTATCATTTTTAGCTCTCACTCGATATGATTTATTTTCTCTCAAGTTTGAACTCTATATTTATTGGGAGTTGAGGGACTAAAAGCATTTTGTTGAGCTTTTCAATAATGAATAACTTTTATGCATTCAATTAGAATACTCTATTGAGGTGAGGTGCGTCATTTTGTATAGGAGGAAGTTCAAGGATTTAACGGAAAGAAAATCATCAACCCTTTACAATCAATACATGGTATTCTTAATTAATCATCAACCCTTTACAATCAATACACAGAATTCTTAATTAATCATCAACCTTTTACAATCAATACACATAATTAATTAAGAAATTGTTTTACCTACAAGAACACAAAGTGAAACAAATTAAGTGCGTTGGATTGATACATTATTTAGGGCTTTTAGGTCACACCCAAAGCAAGAATCAATCATACCACCAGACCAAATGTCTTTGTTGTGGACTTCATATTCAAGTGTGCATTGAACATATCATCATTATTTCATTTACTTTATTTGATCTTCATATAAATTGTTAATATAATCAATTGTACTTATTGATCATTAATCATTTTTGAAGTAAGACTAATGGAGATGCGGGCAGTCGATCCCCGTACCTCTCACATGCAAAAAGAGCACTCTACCATCTTAGCTACATCCCAACAATTCTTACATCACAAAACCCATACGTCCCGTCATCAATTCCCGTCATTAATAATAGTGAAAATGAAAAACTAAATAGTGAAAATGAAAGACTATCTCACCTCATTATGTCATAAATAAGAAAAAATTGAAAGGAAATAATATATTTAACAATTGATAGTATTCTTTGGAGATGCATGGTAACGATCCCCGCACCTCTCGCATGCAAGACGATTGCTCTACCATCTGAACTACATCTCCACGATTCTTACATCACAAAACACTAAACTTTGTAAAGAGTAACAATAGGAAGTGAAGAGTAACAAATGGTGTAGTATTCACATAGAAATTCTAAAATCGAAAGTGAAGAGTAAGAAATGGTAGAGTATTCACATATAAATTCTAAACTAGAAAATGAAGAGTAAAAATAGAAGGTGAAGAGTAACCATAGAAAGTGAGTAACAAATGGTGTAGTATTCACATAGAAATTCTAAAATAGAAAGTGAAGAGTAAGAAATGGTAGAGTATTATCATAGAAATTCTAAACTAGAAAATGAAGAGTAAAAATACTTTGTGAAGAGTAATAATAGGAAGTGATGAGTAACAAATGTGTAGTATTCACATAGAAATTCTAAAATAGAAACGGAAGAGTAAGAAATGGTAAAGTATTCACATAGAAATTCTAAACTAGAAAATGAAGAGTAAAAATAGAAGGCGAAGAGTAACCATAGAAAGTGAAAAGTAACAAATGGTGGAGTATTCACATAGAAATTCTAAAATAGAAAGTGAAGAGTAAGAAATGGTAGAGTATTCACATAGAAATTCTAAACTAGAAAATGAAGAGTAAAAATAGAAGGTGAAGAGTAACCATAGAAAGTGAGTAACGAATGGTGTAGTATTCACAGAGAAATTCTAAACTAGAAAATGAAGAGTAAAAATAGAAGGTGAAGAGTATTTTTTTTTTTTTTTTTTATTTTTAAACTTAGGACTTCTTGCTCTCAAAGCGAAAATCATACCACTAGACTACATGCCCTTGTTATGTGTTACTTGAACAATATGTATGAAGCCTTTGGCATATTCACAATTTCATGGGAATGTATGTATTTAACTTTTGTCATTTTAATGTGTATTTATTTATGCCATTTGAAACGTATGTATGAAGCCTTGGGCCTAGGTATTAAGGTCGTATTTTGTTGTATTGCAGGAAACACATGAAGTCCTCGATGAGAATATGTCGTGGAGAACAAAACAAGAACATAATAAGAACTTCTTCTTCTTTTTTTTCTTTGTTAACTAAGATGGTAAGTATGAAATCTTGGGAGGTAAAGAAAGACTTTTTAGTCTTTGTTGCCCAACAATTGGTGTACAGAAGTTAAGAGGTATGTTCGATAAGAAAGGATTTAGACATAGGGGCATTACAAGAATTGAACTCAAAACCTCTTGCACCTTAAGTAAGAATCAAACCACCAAACCAAATATTTTTAGCTTCTACTCAAATATATTTTTCACTGAGTGGTTGGATGGCTATAAAATGAAAAGTTGAATTGTTATAATATACCATGGTTATCAAATAAACCAACAACCCAACAAAGGAAACAAACTAATCAATTTGGGTTGGATTAATTCGGTTCAGTTTATCAGTTTGTTTGATTTAATTCTTCTATTTTGCCTCGTATGACAAGAAAATAAAGTTGTGTTGAATACACCTTAGTTTCATTTATGACAAACTCATATGAAATATACTAGCATTAATAGTACTAAGAGTTGGAGTCTATAAGCATTTCATAAACTTAAGTGCAACTCATGCTTCTTTAAAGATGAGATAAACTTTAGTTAAGTAACGAGAACTTTAAATTACTTCATGTGGAGCTTTAATTACTCTATACTAGTTACAATCTTTAGGATTGACTAATTGGACACGAGTTCATGAATTTAGAGAAATTTTTGTGTAATTATCAATTACAATTTGTGTTTTCAAATTTTTAGGTCATAATTTAGGTAGTTGTTATTATGGGTCGAAAACTTTTTTCTTTGCATAAGATGGATTTAGTTAAACTATTATTACCGATATGATGGACAAAGAAATTGTCTTTGAAATGACTAATAAACCTAGGTTCATCGTTGTTGTCTTTTAACTGTGATTTTGCAAAAAGCTTAACTAATATGAACTATCATACCCTACACATCATTCAATATTGGCAATAAAATGGAGTTAAACTAAACGCACTTTAGTTTCATGTTTAGTGTGTTCAAGATAAAGCATAATTGTATTAATGATATTAAGCTTGGAATCTATAAGAATTTAATGATCATAAGAGAAATTCCTATTTTATGAGAGGAGACAAACTTTATTTAAGGTACTAGGAGTTCAAACTGCCTTAAGAGTTGCATGCGTGCTCATTTTATCCATGTTCTCCACTTCCTCCCATTTCCTCCTCTTCCTCCATCACATTCTTTATTTCTCTTCCCATTTCTCAATCTCCAACTCATACTTTCTTTATCCCTAACCAATGCGGATTTGAGTAAAGAAGGAGAAAAGGAAAGAGAGTGAAGGAAGTCGGTATGGATTTAGCTTTGGAACTAGACATCGATGAGTATGATCTAATGAATATCTATACAGGAAATTTAGTGACTTCGCTTTAGGCCAACCAGGTGAATGGTGTTACTTTGGCTTGGTGGGATGAATTGTATGAGGTATTAACAATGCGTGCTCCGCAGCCCCTCCACGTGTCGTACTTTGTGAGTGTTTGACTTGTATTATGTTATGTTATGCTGTAACGGGAATTCAAATGATGATTAATTTCTCAAGTTTTTTTATTTTGACCCATCTTTCTTAAGTAGAGGACCGTAAGATCCCTAATTGGAGTTCAATAACGAGGAAAAAGAAAGAAAAATAAAAAAGAAGAAAATAAAGAAGGGGAATTGTTTTGAAAGAGAGTTTAATGGGAAATTACTTGAGTTTTGCGAAGAAATTGGATTTGAATCTGGTAAAGGAACTGGGAATTATTTCTTTTTATGACTAATTATAAATAAAGAGAAAAATAGGTTTGTTGAGATAGATTAAACTCTAAATATTTTAATTTATAGCATTTTCTTATTTTATATTAATTTACTTTTATTTTTATTTGTTTTCACTCTCAATTTTAGTTTCTATTTGAGTTTTGAACCCTCCAAATTTGGGCGGTGACAGATTGATATTAGAGCAGTCGAATTTTAGATTATATAGATTTTTCTTAGAATAAAGAGTCGTATATCTCTATATTAGAGTAGTCGAATTTTAGATTATATAGATTTTTCTCAGAATAAAGAGTCGTATATCTCTATGACTTAGTTCGATGACACGTCTCGCCACGATCAAGTAAGTAGTCTAACCCTATTTCGAAGTATATGATATGTTTTAAAACTATTATGAATTTATTGTATGTTTTCAATTTCGTGATAGTTATAAAATGTCCTTGGATATGAAAGAGTGAATGTTAACCATATAAGACAATACTGGATCAAAGTTGTAGTGTTTAGATATGGTGAGGAGGAAAAGAGTGGTAGTTTGATATCTGAATAGCTTTAGGACAACCGAGAGTTTTGCTGCAGAGTGCGAGACATCTAACAAACAAAATTTTGGTACTAGAAATGATGAAACTGGAGATGGTCCCTAAACGTCTGTATGGATCATTTCCAATTGCACTTTCTATGGTTCTCTGGCAGCTTTTGTGAAGCTAAGTCGTTTATATTTTTTTATAACGCAGGTCTCACAAACACCCATATCAATAGATTTTAGGCCTTCTAAAACTCCATTCACCGCCATCATCTCATTTTTTTGAATCTCATATGTGCAAGTCTATTGACACTACTGTAGGGTGTATAAACATGATTACTACTGTAGGGTGTATAAACATGATTGTTGTTGCTCAGAGTGCTTCCAATTCAAGTAGACTTTAATTGAAAGCACTCTTAGCAATAGCAACCATGTTTATACACCCTATAGTGGTGTATAGGGTTCCAGATTTTGTGTCATGCTACCACCATGACACCCTCTTCACAATCTTCCCCAAACTCTTTCCAAACTCGGCTGCATAACGTGTGCTACCCAACTGACCAATAGAGATAAGATTCTTCTTGAGATCGGGAATATATCTGACATCCTATAACGTCCACCCATTTCCTGCTAGAGTTTGTATGCAAAAATCTCTCTTCCCTTCAATTTCCAACGTTTTGTTGTTGGCAAGATACACCTTCCCAAAATTTCCTTATTTGAAATTTTGAAACAATTCCTTACTTGAAGACAAATAAAAGGATGCAACTGAATCTAGATTCCAGAATTCTGTTGGGCTATTCATGCTACGAATTAGAGCATCCTCCGTATCTTCTGCTGAATATATAGAATCAATGTCATCTTCAAATTTGTGATTTTTCTTTTCTTCAATTTTGTACAATTTGTTCGAAAGTGTCATTTTGTACAATGTCATCTTCTGCTGAACACTTTACATTCGGTTTGTTTGGAGATTTTTCTCAATTCCTTGATTTTGATCGCTCATGTTTGTTTGGGCTCTTTAATTTACTTCTTGTTTGGGAATACTTTCGCTGACATCTCGAATTTCATCAAACTTCAGTTTATCAAATCCTAATGAACTGTTGGTTGCAGCAACAACATTATACCACTACTCGGGTAAAGATGACATCAAAATCAATGCTTTAATTTCATTTTTGAACATAATTTCCACTAAGCTCAATTGACTCACAATCACGTTGAACTAATTTATATGATCTGCAACAAAGCTACCTTCGGACATTTGTAAATTTAACAACCTCTGCATCAAATACACCTTGTCCATAACCGATGGATTTTCGTACATATTTGACAACACCTTCAATAGGCCCGATGTCGTCTTCTCTTTGATGATGTTGAACGTCATGTTTCTGGACAGCGTCAGCCAGATCAACCCTAAGGCGTGACGATCCTTGAGCTTCCAGTCCTCTGTGGTCATGATATTCTGCTTCACCCCCAAAAGGGGTTTCTGAAGATCTTTTTTGTCATATAGTCTTCAATCTGCATCTTCTAGAAACTTATATCGAATCCATCAAACTTTTCATTTCTTGTCTTTGAACTTTCCATCTTCACATATCGTTGTGAATCTCACTTCGCTTTGATACCAGTTATTAGGATCACACAACAACGCACACACTCGAACTAAATGAACACAAAGAACTTGATAGAGAAAATGGAAAGAGAAATATTGATTAAAAGTTTTGTATTAATGACTTCAAGGTATGCAAAGAGAGGAGGTGAAAATGAGAAATATACATTATGAGAGCACTTACTAATGGGTATATATATGATTTCAGTTTATTATATATATATATAACTTTAACGGATATAAATATTTACTATAAATAGTCAGCTATCAGATTTTTACTATAAATAGTTAGCCTCTATATACCACCCATATTTGCCTCCATATTCAACGTTCCAGAGTTTAGTTTTTGTACGCCTACTATATATAAATATCATATTCAACGTTCCAGAGTTTAGTTTTTGTACGCCTACTATATATAAATATTTAGTATATAATCTCTATTTGATTTATTTACGCCTGCTATATATAAATATGTAGTATATATATCTTTATTAGATTTTTATAGTCAGTTCCAGAGCTTAGTTTTTCTACGCCTACTATATATAAATATCATATTCAACGTTCCAGAGTTTAGTTTTTGTACGCCTACTATATATAAATATTTAGTATATATATCTCTATTTGATTTATTTACGCCTGCTGTATATAAATATGTAGTATATATATCTTTATTAGATTTTTATAGTAAGTTCCAGAGCTTAGTTTTTCTACGCCTACTATATATAAATATTTAGTATATATATCTCTATTAGATTTATTTACGCCTACTATATATAAATATGTAGTATATATATCTCTATTAGATTTTTATAGTCAGCCTCCATATCCAACGTTCTAAAGCTCACATACTTAGTTTTTCTATGCCTACTATATATTTAGTAGCTTGCTTAGTTTTTCTACGCCTACTATATATAAATACTTAGTTTTTCTATGCCTACTATATATTTAGTAGCTTGCTTAGTTTTTGTACGCCTACTATATATAAATATTTAGTATATTATCTCTGTACATTTTTACTATATTAGTATATTATCTCTATACATTTTTATTATAAATAGTCAGCCTCCATATCCGAGAGAGTTTAAAAAAATAAATAAATAAATAGTAAATGGATGCTAGTTTTTGTACGAGATTAAAAAAAAAAAAAAAAAAAAGTAAATGGAGGCTAATCACATTTTTACTCTAAATAGTCCGCATAATTCCTCTTTTATTATTATATATACTTACTTCATTTGTATTTACTTCATTTTATACAAAAGTCTACCTTAATACATTCCCTGAAAAACAAACTTATTTGTATGATAAATTACCATGAATAGGAAGAGAAGAAACACCAAAAATAAGTAGAAGGTTGAGAATTTCACTCAAACACACAATCGAACTTGAAAGACTGAATCGCTCAGATGCAATTCTACCCCCAACAATTGCTTGAAACTTAGAAATGGCAGAGATGATGTTCGTATTCTTAAGTGAAACTTCTCAACTTGAGAGATCAATTTCATTCCTCTCAAATTTGATTTTTACATAATAATTTGTGGATATTTATAGTCTTCCACACAAGAGGTTAGTGGCCTGGATTTAATCTCAATCCCCTTGAATCTCCACAAAAGACGAGGTCAATTTAACAATTTGACAATTACATACTTTATGAATTAAAAATAAATAAATTTTCTAACAACTCATATAATGATGCTTGCAACTTCATCCTCTACTTGAACGGTGTAAATATTCACTTCTAAAGCTCCAAATGGTCATTCCTCAATCGAATAAGCTTGTAACACATGAAATGAGAGTTGAACCAAGCCTATCCAATTTTATAGATGAAGAGTGAATGCTTGTTGAATCTTCTTGGCTAGTCCAGTTGGAACATTTGGAACACCATGGTCCTTATCATCTTTCCCCTCTTCAAAAGAATTCGTCCTCAAATAAGAAAAATCATCACCTACATCAAAAGGACTCGAGTCAGCAACATTGAAAGTAGAATGTGCTGAAAATTCTCTAGGAAGATAATTTTATATGCATTGTTATTAATTATTTCAATGACTTGATAAGAGTCATCCCCTCTTGAATGTAACTTTATCATCCTTTGAGATGGGTATCGCTCCTTGTGAAAATGTATCCAAACCCAGTTATCGAGTTGAAAAATGATTTCCTTCCGTCCTTTGTTAATTCTTGAAGCAACTTTAAAATTTTGTTTCTCAATTGTCTCCTTCACCTCTTTATGCAATGTTTTGATTAGACCTTACTTGTGGTTGCTTTACTCACCAAAATATTTAATTGTTAAAGTAACTTTTTGTTTCTCAATGGTCTCCTTTCACTTGTTTATGTAATAGCAAAAAAAAAAAAAAAAAAAATATATATATATATATATATATATATATATATAATAAAAATAAATAAACAAATAAAAATAATTATAAAAAAAAATATACGTCAAAATAATAATAATAATAATAATAATAATTCATAAATAAATAACTAAAAAGGATTACTTAAAAATAAAAATAAAAATAAAATTTACCCACCTCTCTCCCCTAACCTATCATCCCAATGGCATCCTCTCTCCTCAACCCCAATATCACAGTTCATAAAAAAAAAACAGAAAAAATGTCAGATTTGAGAAAAAAAAGTAAAATAGTGTTTCAACAGAAGAATATGATGCATATTTACGTAGAGAAAAAAATGTCAGATTTGAGAAAAAGTAAAATGGTGTTTCAACGGAAGAATATGATACAGATTTACGTGGGGAGATTTTGGTCTCTTATCAGGTAAAATCCTATCTCATATTTCCTTTTTCATGTGTAGTGATGGCTAATAAGAAATTAATTTAGGAACAAATTTCTTTCATATTGTACGAGATCCTGTAATAATCAGATCTCATATTCAATTAATTAGATTTTTTTTGTTAGCATGGGAAGTTATAGATGTTCCTTTTGGCCCTTGATCTCACTTTAATTAATTTCAATCAATTAATTGATTGATGTTTTGAGGATAACCAACCTACTTTTAATTATTAACTATTTTCAGTGTTTTGAAACTGTCCATAGTATAAGGTCGGAAATAACGATTTCAACGACTTTTCAATTACTCAAATCCGAGCTAAAACGAAGAAATTACAGTCGAGACAACATACCCGACGTGATGATGTGGCAGCAAAATCAAAATGATGGACAAATCAAAATATATCAAAGTATGACATTTATAATTTTGGAAGAGTAACAAATGGTGGAGTTTTCCCTATTATTATATTTTTAAATAAAATTATTTTTACAAAATATAAATTCGAATCTAACCGTTACTCACATCGATTTTTATTATTACTATATTATATTATTATATTGTTATATTTTAAAATTTTGGTAGTTACTCACATAGTTTTTATTATTATTGTATTATTATATTTATAATAAATTTTGAATTTTCATTTGACCGTTACTCACATAACTTTTTATTATTATTATATTAAAAATTTTAAATAAATGAATTTGGAAAATTTTCTTATTTATTTACTTTTGATCTCCACCATCCATTATTCTTTAACACAATCCAATGGTCAATATTAATTTCTACATTTTACCACTTTTCTTCTCTATATAAACTCATCAACTTCCCTGCATTTTCCATACATTCTTCAATCCTCATTTGTTCAAAGCATCCATTGTTTGTTGCTCTCTCCAAGCTTTCCAATTTTATTTTTATTCATCTTATTCTTGGAGAGAGATTTTTTTATTGTATTGTGAGAAGATAGTTCTAAGTGCTCCAAATTGTAAATCTACTCTTTGAAAGAGTTGTGGTGTGTTACTATCAAATTCAAATACTTGTACCGGTTTGATCCTGCTCCATGGAAAGGATTGAATTTGCTCTTGAACTCGTAAAAAGAGCGGTGTAGCGGTTTGGCTCTGATCCGTGGAAAGAGTCGAGAAAGTTGTTTATTCAAATTTCCAAGAGGTGCTTGAGGAGTGGAGTAGGTCGAGTTTGACCGAACCACTATAAAACTACTGTCATTTTTTCTAACTCTTTCCTATTTAATTTCAAAATTATTATTGTTATTTATTGTATATTCTACTTGATTGTTGTTTTGACTTGAATTATTTTGTTCTAGTAATTATCATCTTCTACTTATTTGTAAAAAGTTTCATCATTAGAAAAATTAATCACGTTTAAACACTTTTATCGTTGAAACTGTATTCATCCCCCTCTATGGTTGCCATACCGATCCAACAATTGGTATCAGAGCGGGTTGCTCTTATAGATTTTTTATATAAACTTTATTGTTTGAGCTTATGGCCGACCTACATGTTAAAAATGGTTTTAGTGAAGTACAATCAACCTCTATACCCCTTATTTTGATGGAACAAATTATACATGTTGGAAAGCTAGAATGAAAATTTATTTGCAATCGATTGATTATCAATTGTGGTTAAATGTTAGTAATGGTCCTTACCTTCCAATAAAAATTGTTAATAATGTTGATGTACCTTCTGAAATGCATGTATTTGATTGTGATGAGAAAAATGCATTAATTGATAAAGTCAAGTCTCTTGAGCATGAGCATGATTGTTGTGAAAAGGATAAATTAATTAAATTGCTCAAAGAAAATGAATCAAATCATTTGCAAGAACTTGGTAGGGCTAAAGAGTCTATTAAAAGGTTAACATAGGTGCTAAAAAATGAGATAAAATACTTGAAGGAGGTAAGTCATACAGTGATAAAAGAGGATTATGCTATATTGATGAATGTTCTACACCTTCAAATTCTAAAACAATATTTGTTAAACCATCCCCTATCATGTCTAAATCCAACACATTTAAATTTTTATCTAAGATTGATAAATCTAGATTTGTGCCTATATATTGTGGTGTTGAAGGTCATATTAGACCTAAGCGCTTTAAATTGAAAATTTCTCAAAATATTCATTCAAGAAGTAATTCTCAAAACATAAAATTGAACCATGTCTTAAGAAATAATTTTTCCATTGAAAATAGAACACATCAATTTAGTCCAAGAAATAAATTCTTGCATGATGTTAATTTGTTTCTCATGTGGTAAGTTTGGACATAAAGATTATTCTTGTTACTTATCCCAATACAATGATTTTAATATGAATGCAAACATGAAATGGATTCCTAAATTTGTGAAGACTAACTTTCTAGGACCCAAACAAGTATGGGTATCAAAAAGTCAATTTTGAATATCTTTGTTTTTAGGTTTGTTTGAAAGCCTCCAAGAAAAAATAAGTGGTACTTGGATAGTGGTTGCTCAAGACACATGACGGGTAATCCATCCAAGTTTGTGAATCTTTCCAAGAAGGATGGTGGCTTAGTAACCTTTGGTGATAACAAGAAGGGTAAAATAATTGGTAAGGGTACTATAGGTAATGACTCTTGTATTCTCATTGAAAATGTATGGTTAGTGGATGGTTTAAAGCATGACTTACTTAGCATTAGTCAATTATGTGATAAAGGTTTTAGAGTTGTATTTGATAAGAATAATTGCATAATTGAAAATGCTAGTGATAGGAAAGTTTTGTTTGTAGGAAATAGAGAAGATAATGTGTATACTATTGATTTGAATGATTGTCCTACAAATGATAAATGTCTTTCGGTTATGCTTGATAAATCTTGGCTATGGCATAGAAGACTAGGACATGCTAGTATGCACTTGATTTCAAATATTTCAAAAAATTCATTAGTTAGAGGTCTTCCTCAACTTAAATTTGAAAAAGATAAAATTTGTGATGCTTGTCAAACAGGTAAGCAAAACATGTAAGCAAACTAAGTCTTCTTTCAAATCTAAAAATATGATTTCTACTTCTAGACCTCTTCAACTACTCCATATGGACTTATTTGACCCTTCTAAAATAGCTAGAGGAAATTATTATGCTTTTGTGATAGCGATGATTTTTCAAGATTTACTTGAGTTTTGATGATAAAACATAATAATGATGTTTTGAAAAGATTTGCTAGTTTTGTAAAAAGAGTTCAAAATGAAAAAGGGTTTTTAATTACTAAAATTAGGAGTGACCAAGGAGAATTTGATAGTGTTGACTTTGTAAAATTTTGTGAGGATAATGGTTTTTCTCATGACTTCTCCTCTCCAAGGACTCCTCAACAAAACGGTGTGGTTGAAAGGAAAAATCGTACTTTACAAGAATTTGCTAGATCAATGTTAAATGAGTTTGATTTACCTAAATATTTTTGGACGGAAGCTGTTAATATAACTTGTTATATTTTAAATAGAGTTTTAATTAGACCTTCGTTAAGATAAAATTCCTTATGAACTTTGGCATAACAAAATTCCAAATGTTGGGTATTTCAAAGTTTTTGGTGGCAAATGTTTTATTTTGAACAAAAAAAAGCTTGAAAATTTTGATTCAAAAACCGATATTGGTATTTTTCTTGGTTATTCATCTACTAGTAAAGCTTATAGAGTTTTCAATAAAAGAACTTTAGTTATTGAAGAATGGTATTTGATGAATCTTGCAATAATATTTCTAATAAGTCTTTTTGTAGTGATGATTTAGAAAGAAATTTTGGAGATTTACTTGTTTTGACAAAGGCAAAGAAGTTGGTTCAAGCAAAGAAAAGGTGAGCTTAAAGGAGGAAGGTTCTTCATCAATGCCAAAAGAATGGAGGTATGCCTTATCTCATCCCAAGGACTTGATTTTGGGTGATCTCGAACAAGGTGTGAAAACTCGTTCTTCTATTAATTTATTTAATAATCTTGCTTTTGTTTCTCAAATTGAACCAAAAAGTCTTAAGGATGCCGAAAATGAAATGATGAATTTTGGATTTTAGCTATGCAAGAACTAAATCAATTTGAGAGAACAAAGTTTGGGAATTAATCCCTAGGCCCTCTAATCCCAAGGCCCTCTAATACTTCTATTATTGGAACCAAATGATTTTTAGAAATAAAATGGATGAGAATGAGAATATCATTAGAAATAAAGCTAGGCTTGTAGCTCAAGGTTATTGTCAAGAGGAAGGCATAGATTATGAAGAAACTTCTGCACCCGTTGCTAGATTAGAAGCTATTAGAATGTTATTTGCTTTTGCTTCTTACAAAAAATTTGTATTGTATCAAATAGATGTGAAAAGTGTATTTTTGAATGGTTATATTATGGAGGAAGTTTATATAGCACAACCTCCCGGATTTGAAAATGTAGAATTTCCTCGTCATGTCTATAAGTTGAAAAAGGCTCTTTATGGCTTAAAACAAGCTCCAAGAGCTTGGTATTATAGACTTAGTAATTTTCTTATCGGGAATGATTTTAAAATGGGTAAACTCGACACTACACTCTTTATTAAGATTAAAGAAAACAATATGCTATTAGTGCAAATATATGTGGATGATATAATATTTGGTTCTACTAATCCTTGTTTAGGTGAAGAATTTTCTAAATGTATGCCTAGTGAGTTTGAGATGAGTATGATGGGAGAACTTAGTTTCTTTCTTGGACTTCAAATCAAACAACTCAAGGATTGTATCTTCATCAATCAAGAGAAATACACTAAAGATTTGCTCAAAATGTTCACGTTCAATGGAGGTAAGATTGCAAGAACTCCCATGAGCACATCCACTAAGCTTGACAAGGATGAAAAAAGTAAAAGTGTGGATATTAAAGCTTATCGAGGTATGATTGGATCTTTACTTTACTTGACCGCTAGTAGACCCGATATTATGTTTAATGTATGTCTTTGTGCTAGATTTCAATCTTGTCCTAAGGAATCTCATTTACATGTCGTTAAGAGAATATTTAAGTATTTGCTTAGAACTATTGATTTAGGATTGTGGTATCCTAGAAATGTTGAATTTAAATTGGTAGGATAATCTAATGCGGATTTTGTCGGAAGCTTACTTGATCGTAAAAGTACTAGTGGAACTTGTCAATTAGTTCCTTAGTTTCTTTGTAACGACCCAAATTTTCTTTAACCTAATTAGTGACGTCACCCATGCATACATAACTCATTAAGCGGAAGCTCATCATAAATAACCTTGGAAGAGTCTTTTATAAAGGTTCGTAAATCCAAAACAAAACCTATCTCCGAAAATAAACCTTCAATAACTGAATTCAAAATAAATCCAAATAAAACAAAACTCAATACTATAACATAAAACAGTCCAATCAAAGTAAACTCCTAAAAATATTCTATCTCCAACTTCCATGGTGTCCTCAGCTCTGCCTTCAACCGTACATTGGCGCCTTGCCTTTACCTGAAAAATGTAGGTAGCACGTGGCTTGAGTATTTTATGAAATACTCAGTAAGTCACCCCACTGTTGGGGCTAGGAATGCAAACACATGCAACATATGAGTGGGACCTAACTTTTCATAAACTTTTCATAGCCTTGGGCGCTTTTCTATTCTGGGTAGGGTTGGATGTGTGGTACTCCTTCACACATGGCCCATGTACGCATACATGGACCCACCAAGCAGGCTCGTAAACATACCCCCTGGGCCTGACTTGGTCGGGCACGTGTTATACGTCGTCGGACACCACAGAACAGAAAAGGGCCCGCATGATATCATGGCGAACATAAATATTGTATTTCATTCTTTCGTAACATAAAGGGGAAGAATCCTGATGCACGTGACATACATATATGCATGAGGTTCCTTAACATATCTCACATGACATTACATAAGCAATGCTAACATCGCATTTACGTTTCTTACATCACATGCCGTCTCACATGACTTACATTCATGGCATATTACATAACATGAAAGTACATTCCAGTTGCATAAACATCTCATGACATGACTCGATAATTCTACGTGTATCTATGACATCGGTCAACATATTCATGGCATATAATACTAACATCTCATTCATAACTTCACATAGCATAAACAGTCAACGTAATTAATACATCACATAACATACACAATCTACAGTCAACACAATCTATACATCACATAATCATATCACATAAATATGGTGCATGCAGGGGCCACAGGGCACGCACCATCATACAACACGTAGTAAGCTAACTCCAACAGTAAGGTCACTTACCTCGATGGTCTTGGTTGAAGTCACTCACAACGAGCTAATCCTAGCGGTTAAATACGTCCTATGATAACCACATAAAAATTTAGAACCTTTCATAAGGTACCCTAGCTAAACCTCATGCTATTTATCAAAATAAACCCTCGATCTAAGCTGTCCTTAACGTTTAGGAACCATACTGAACTCGGATGGTAAAACTACGGATAGAAACAGCTTCGGAAGGGCCAAAAACCTTGGAATCGATATATTATAGCGGTACCTTGCCGCTAAGCCTAGTTGCCGAGCCGGCCAACTAATCCGCCAAGTCGAGCTGCGGGAATTGACGGAACCGAGCCGATTTCGTACACATGCGAGCTGACTGCACTGTGTACGAGTGCGAAGCTACCGAAGCTGCTGGGTGTACGTCTGCAGCTCGACCCTATTCCAAAAACCTTGCCTTCCTTACCCGACAAGCGACGAAACTCTGGTTTTCGCCTCCCCGATTCCAGCGACGCGCCGACAATCCCACAACGTCCTCAACACCGATTTTCGACGGTCAACCTTCTTTGACGCAATGATCCCAACATCAATGCTTACTTCTACTCGATTCTTCCTCCGAAGAGCAACCCCAACGTTCCGGAGGAAAGTTTGGAGAGGATTCTTTTCAAGGGATGTAAAAGGTTGGGCATAGGAATATAAAATCAATCTCAAGACATTTCACAACAAGGCATAATAGGGTTTTAGGATAAGGAAATTTAGAGAAATAGGAATGTTTCTATTAGTCAAAAAAGTCTGGAAATCCCTCGATTTACGGGGAGATTACATTTAATTATTTATTCTATTTAATTTTATTTTATTCCATAAACCCAAACCATTACAATTTCTAATAAATTCCTCGTTTAAAATTGCACCTTTTCGATGGGAATAAGAGCCTAACATAATATTTTGTCATTTATAGAAATAAAAATAAAATCTTAACTAAATAAGGTAAAAATGGAAAATGTTACATTCTTGGTTTAGTAAAAAGCAAAATTCGGTTGCCTTATCTACTACCAAGCCAAATATATTGCAGTTGTTAGTTGTTGTGCTCAAATTCTTTGGATGAAACAAACTATTTGTGATTTTGGATTAAAGTTTGATAGTATGCCTATATTTTGTGATAATACGAGTGCTATTAATTTAACCAAAAATCCTATTCATCATTCTAGACTAAAATATATTGATATTAGACATCATTTTATTAGAGAGCATGTGCAAAATGGACATATTATTCTTGATTTTGTAAACTCTAATAATCAACTAGCCGATATTTTCACCAAGCCATTGAATTAAGAATTTTTTTGCAAAAATAGGCTTGAGCTTGGTATTATTATTATTCATTGTGATATATCTTGAATTTTATAATCTTCTTTATAATTTTTAATGCATGTTCTTACGGGGAGCCATTATGTCATTCTTAAATGTATTCTTTTTCGATTGTTCTTTTTGATGATTACAAAGGGGGAGAAAATTAAGAAAAATATGCTCTAAGTTTGTTGTTGTGATGTTTCATAATTTCTTGAGGCATTAATATAGGGGGAGAATATGCCCTTGAGTGAAATTTATGATAATATATTAGCATGTATTGATATTATTACATGGATAGTGTACTACCTTGGTTTTTATGAATTTTTCTTGAAATGGTTTGTCATCATCAAAAAGGGGAGATGGTTGGCCTTTTGGCCCTTGATCTCACTATAATTAATTTCAATCAATTAATTTATTGATGTTTTGATGATAAGAAACTTACTTTTTATTTTCAGTGTTTTGAACTGTCCACAGTATAAGGTCGGGAATAACGATTTCAACGACTTTTCAATTACTCAAATTCGAGCTAAAACGACTTTTCAACAACATCCCAACGTGATGATGTGGCAGCAAAATCAAAATGATGGACAAATCAAAATATATTAAAGTATGACATTTATAATTTTGGAAGAGTAATAAATAGTGGAGTTTTTCCTATTATTATATTTCTAAATAAAATTATTTTTACAAAATATAAATTTGAATCTAATGGTTACTCACATCGATTTTTATTATTACTATATTATATTATTATATTATTATATTTTAAAATTTTGGTAGTTACTCAGATAGTTTTTATTATTATTATATTATTATATTTATAATAAATTTTGAATTTTCATTTAACCTTACTCACTAACTTTTTATTATTATTATATTAAAAATTTTAAATAAATGAATTTGGAAAATTTTCTTATTTATTTACTTTTGATCTCCACCTTCCATTATTCATAACACAATCCAATAGTCAATATTAATTCCTACCTTTTGCTACTTTTCTTCTCTATATAAACTCATCAACTTCCTGTCATTTCATATACACAACTTCCCTACATTCTCCAATCCTCATTTGTTCAAAGTCTCCATTGTTTGCTCTCCCCAAGCTTCCAATTTTATTTTTATTTATCTTATTCTTGAGAGATATTTTTTTTTTGTATTATGAAAAGATAGTGTGAGTGCTCCAAATTGTAAATCTACTCTTTAAAAGAGTTGTGATGTGTTACTATCAAATTCAAATACATGTACCGGTTTGATCCTGCGCTGTGGAAATGATTGATTTTGCTCTTGAACTCGTAAAAAGAGCGGTGTAGTGGTTTGGCTCTGATCCGTGGAAAGAGTCGAGAAAGTTGTTTATTCAAATTTCCAAGAGGCGCTTGGAGAGTGGAGTAGGTCGAGTTTGACTGAATCACTATAAAACTATAGTGTCATCTTTTCTAATTCTTTCCTATTTAATTTCAAAATTATTATTGTGATTTATTGTATGTGTTACTTGATTGTTGTTTTGACTTGAATTATTTTGTTCTAGTAATTATCATCTCTACTTATTTGTAAAAAGTTTCATCATTAGAAAAATTAATCACGTTTAAACACTTTTATCGTTAAAACCCTATTCACCCCTCTAGGGTTGCCATACCGATCCAAAATAGAAAATAAGGTTAGAATCAATAAAATTTTAGTTGGCAGATCCATAAATCTATTAGATGGTAGACAAACAATGGATTAAAATTAGCCAATAATATCAGTTAACTGAAAATAAATATAGAGTTAGAGTAATATCTTATTTACAGAATTGAAAATCTATTTACAGAATCAAAATAATTACGGGGAGGAGGGAAGATTGAGGGAAGATTTGTTGAACAGAATTTAAAAATAAAACAGAAAATATCAGAGGGCATGGAACTCCAATAAATTTTGTCTAACACAAAATATCAGAATTTTAACCATGTAAATTAGAGATAATTTTATAGAACTCAAACTTGAAACTGATGTCATGGGCTCACATAGGTTGACTTGGATTTCAAAGGACGGAATCGAACTTTCATTAGTGATATATACTTGACAACAACTTAAGCTAACCAGGTAAGTGACCTTACTATCAGCATGGTTATATTTGATGTTGAGACGTGCCCTGTGGTTCTGCACGTACGTGTCATATATATGTATATGTGTGAATTGTCTCTGGATCGATATGCTTCCTATATGTTATATATATGTCATAACATGTGAATTGTATGATAATAATTACGGTACGATGTGTTCAATGATATGTTTGAGATATGATACAAGAATGATTCACAAAACAAAATGTAACGATAGGAGTAAATTACGTTCATGAAACATTAAGGTTAGGTTGCATACCAGAGTGATATGGATAAGAGAGATTGATGGAAGAATACGGTTAGGTTACGGGTAGAAAGGGATAGGTTTGTGATAGATTGATAGAACGATAGCGTTAGGTTAAGTTCTTGTGATGAGATGACTAAGGTACATTCACGTTATGATATGTCTGTGACAGGTATAAGAACGTTAAGGCTATGATAAGTTAGAGAACGATATGACTACGAAGTGTTTACGTTATGACTTGTTTATGATATGATACATTGTGATGCAATATGTCATGGTATGATGTATATATGATGAAATGATATGTTAAAAACATAGAACGTTATGTTAGTTCTCTTAAATTGTGTGTATACAGCATGATATGAATGACATGAAATTACGATAAATGGCATGAAATATAACCCTGTTAGAATTATGTATGATTTGAGAACTGAAGAATGAGAAACGATATGACATGAATGATGAATGATATCTGTAACGATATGAAAAATGATATGATATGTACACAATGCTAGCAGGGTTGTATTAAAGGATAATGAAAATGGAAAAGTTTTGGGACCTCATGCATTATGTGTGCTCATGCATTTGGGTGGGGGGTACCCCTATCCCATCACGAGGGTACGGATGCGTACATCCAATGGCAGGACAACGATCGTTATGCTTTGCATAGCGCTACAGTGACGGTTACTAGTTCTAGCAGGTGTACGGCCTAAGGGGCTCCCAGAGTATGCCCATTGGATAAGAAAAGTGGCCCAGCGGTGTGCGAATTAGCTGGTGAGCCCATACTCGCACGTATGGGCTATGTGTCGAGTATATGGTACACGTCCAAAATTACCCGTTAGGACAGCACCGTAGGGAAAACGGAATGAACAATAGGTCCCTTCATCTCATTGCATGTGATTGTTGCATTTAACCCCAATAGTGGGGTCACTTACTGAGTATTTCTTTAAATACTCAAGTCATGTGCTACTACATTTTTTTCAAGTTAAGGCAAGGCATTTCTGTACGGCTGATGACGACATCACAACTTGAGACCATGACACATGCGTAGGATAGTGGCATTTATTTTCTTGGACTTAGGCTAGAATAGGATGTTTTTAACTTAAAACGCTTATTTATTTTATTTAGTCTTTTGTTCTGTCGTTTTAAAGATGTTTTCGAAACACGTAAGTCCATGGCTGTGTTTTAAGATAAAGCTTATGTTTTATGGAATTTAAACGAAGTCTTCCGCATTCAATGTTTATGGTATGTATACAGTAGTAACCTTAAATTAAGTAGAAAATTTTGGGTAGTTGCAGTTGTGATCGAATCGCCTTACTTGTGGTTGCTTTACTCACAAAAATATTAGAATGAATAGGAAGCAAATCAAGAGGCGTAAGTGGATTAAATCCATAAACATCTTCAAAAGGAGAACAATGAATGGTACTATGAAATATCTATCCCATTAAAGGCATATACAATCCATATAAAATATCTATCCCATTAAGGCACCACCATATTATAGAGCATTTAGGAATACAGAGCGGGGTGTTCAGGGTATCAATCCCATACCAATTGCATGCAACCAGAGCACTCTACCATCTTATCTACATTCCCACAATTCTTGCATAACAAAACCCAAAACTGGGCGCCATCAATAACAGTGAAAATGAAAAAATATTTCTGCGATGAACTCTACCATCTTAGCTACATCCCCATAATTCTTACCTAACAAAACCCAAAACTACATGAAATTAGTAATAGTGAAAATGAAAAAATATTTCGGCTCATTATGTCAAAAAAAATAAGGAAAAATTGATAGAAATAAAATATTAATGAGTTTCTTCAAGAGATGCACTCTGGCATCTTAGCTACATCCCCATAGTTCTTACCTAACAAAACTCAAAATCCTCGTACCTCTCGCATGCAAAGAGTGCACTCAATCATCTTACCTACATCCCCACAATTCTTACATCACAAAATCCTAAACGTCCCGTCATCAATAATAGTGAAAATGAAAAACTCCCTTTGATCATTATGTCATAAATAAGATTAATAATTGATAGTTTTTCGATCTCCATACCTCTCGCATGCAAAGCAAGTGCTCTACCATTTAAGCTACATCCGTACAATTCTTACATCACAAAACCTTTAAACTTCCCATCATCAATAATAGTGAAAATGAAAAAATATCTTGCATTCAAAGAGTGCACTCTACCATCTTAACTACATCCCAACAATTCTTACATGACAAAATCCTAAATGTCCCATCATCAACAATAGTGAAAATGAAAAAATATCTCGGCTCATTATGTCATAAATAAGGAAATATTGAATGTTGGGTATCGATCCCCATGGCTCTTGCATGAAAAGAGTGCACTCTATCATCTTAGCTACATCCCAACAACTCTTACCGGCAAAATCCTAAATGTCCCATCATCAACAATAGTGAAAATGAAAACAATCCCGGCTCATTATGTCATAAATAAGAAAAATTTGAAATAGAAATAGAATATTTGATAGTAGGATTCCTTTGGAGATGCAGGGTATTGCACCGTACTTCTCACATGTGAAGCGAGCGCTCTACCATCTGAGCTACATCCCAACAATTCTTACGTCATAAAATCCTAAACCTACTATCACCAATAATAGTGAAAATAAAAAAATATCTTTGCTCAATATGTCAAAATAAGAAAAGATGGAATAGAAATAAAACCATCTGAGCTACATCCTCGCATGCAAAGTGATCGCTCTACCATCTGAGCTACATCCCCATGACTCTTACATCACATAACTTTAAATTCATCAATAATAGTGAAAACGAAAAAAATATCTCTGCTCGTTATGTCATAAATAAGGAAATATTGAATAAAAATAAAATATTAATAACAAATAATTTCTTCTAGAGATGCAAATGCAAAGTATCAATCCCCGTACCTCTTGCATGCTAAGTGAATGTCATACCATTTAAGCTACATACTCAAAACTCTTATATCACAAAACTCTAAATTTTCTTTCATAAGAAATATCGCTACAATAAAATATTAATAATGAATAGATTCTTTCGGAGATAAGAGGTATTAATCCCCGTACCTCTAGCATGCTAAGCGAGCACTCTACCATCTGAGCTACATCCCCAGAATTCTCATGTCATAAAATCCTAAATGTCTCGTCATCAATAACGGTGAAAATGAAAAACTATCTCCGCACATTATTTCATAAATAAAAATAAATTGAAAATAATTAATATATTTAATAATTGATAGTTATCCTTTAGAGATGCCAGTCCCCATACCTCTCACTTTGTGCTCTACCATCTAAGCTATAAGCTACGTCCCCATGATTTTTACTTGACAAAACATTAAATTTTTCGTCATCAATAAAAGTGAAAATGGAAAAATATATTTACTCGATATGTCATAAATAAGGAAAAATTGAATAGAAATGAATTATTAATAAAAAATAATTTCCTTTGGAGACGTGGGGTATCGATCCCCATACCTCTCACATGCTAAGTGAGGCTCTACCATTTGAGCTACATTCCCACATTACTTGCACCACAAAATCCTAAATTTTCCGTCATCAATAATAGTGAAAATGAAGAAATATTGCTACTCAACATGTCATGACGAAGGAAAAATTGAAAAAAAATAACATATTTAATAATAGATAGCTTTAGTTTGGAGATGCGAGGTATCGATCCCCGTACATCTCACATGCAAAGTGAGCGCTCTACCATCTAAGCTACATCCCCACAATTCTTATGACATAAAACCCTAAACCTCTTGTCATCAATAACAAATAGTTTAGATGGAGTATGGATCCCCATACCTCTCACATGCTAAGAAAACCCTAAACGTCCCGTAATCGATAATAGTAAAAATGAAAAAAATATCTCCGCCGTCATCAATGATAGTGAAAATGAAAAAATATCTCCGCCGTCATCAATAATCGTGAAAATGAAAAAATATCTCTGCCGTCATCAATAATCGTGAAAATGAAAAAATATATCTCCGCTCATGATATCATAAATAAGGAAAGATTGAATAGAGTTTCTTTTGGAGATGCGGGGTATCGATCCCCGTACCTCTCGCATGCCAAGTGAGCGCTCTACCATCTGAACTCCATCCCAACAATTCTTGCATCACAAAACCCAAAATTTTTCATCATCAATAATAGTGAAAATGAAGAAATATCGCTACTTAACATGTCATGAATAAGGAAAAATTGAAAAGAAATAACATATTTAATAATAAATAGATTTATTTTGGAGACGCGGGGTATCGATCCACGTACCTCTCACATGCAAAATAAGCGCTCTACCATCTGAGCTACATCCCCATGATTCTTACATCACAAAACTTTAAACGTCTCGTCATCAATAATAGTGAAAATGAAAAACTTTCCCTGCTCATTTTGTCGTAAATATGAAAAATTTGAAAAGTAATAATATATTTAATAATCCATTCATTTGGAGAGGCAAGGTATTAATCCCCGTGCTACCCACACGAGAAGCAAGTGCTCTACCATTTAATCTACATCTACACTACTCTTACATCAGAAAATTCTAAATGTCCTGTCATCAATAATTGTGGAAATGAAAAAATATCTCGGTTCATTATGTCATAAATAAGGAAAGATTGAATAGAAATAAAATATTATTTGAAAAGAAATAATATATTTAATAATCCATTCATTTGGAGATTCAAGGTATTGATCCCCGTACTACCCACACGAGAAGCGAGCGCCTACCATTTGATCTACATCCGCACAACTCTTACATCAGAAAATCCTAAACGTCCCGTCATCAATAATTGTGTAAATGAAAAATGATCTCAACTCATTATGTCATAAATAAGGAAAGATTGAATAGAAATAAAATATTCTTTGAAAAGAAATAATATATTTAATAATCCATTTATTTGGAGATGCAAGGTATCGATCCTCATACTACCCACACTAGAAGCGAGCGCTCTAGCCTTTGATCTACATCCACACAACTCTTATATCAGAAAATCCTAAACGTCCCGTCATCAATAATTGTGTAAAAGAAAAAAATATCTCAGCTCATTATGTCATAAATAAGGAAAGATTGAATAGAAATAAAATATTAATAACAAATGTGTAAATGAAAAAATATCTCTACTCATTATGTCATAAATAAGGAAAGATTGAATAGAAATAAAATATTAATAACAAATAGTTTCTTTCGAAGATGCAGGGTATAGATCCCCGTACCTTTCGCATGCTACGCGAGCGCTCTACCATCTGGGCTAAGTACCCACAATTCTTGAATCACAAAACCCTAAATTTTTCGTCATCAATAATAGTAAAAATGAAGAAATATCGCTACTCAACATGTCATGAATAAGGGAAAATTGAAAGTAAAAAGCTACTCAACATGTCATGAATAAGGGAAAATTGAAAGTAAAAAATATATTTAATAATGGATAGTTTTATTTTGGAAAAATATCTCTACTCATTATGTCATAAATAAGGAAAGATTGAATAGAAATAAAATATTAATAACAAATAGTTTCTTTCGAAGATGCAGGGTATAGATCCTCGTACCTTTCGCATGCTCCGCGAGCGCTCTACCATCTGGGCTAAGTACCCACAATTCTTGAATCACAAAACCCTAAATTTTTCATCATCAATAATAGTAAAAATGAAGAAATATCGCTACTCAACATGTCATGAATAAGGGAAAATTGAAAGTAAAAAGCTACTCAACATGTCAGGGAAAATTGAAAGTAAAAAATATATTTAATAATGGATAGTTTTATTTTGGAGATGTAAGGTATTGATCCCAAGTCTCACATACAAAGCAAGCACTTTATCATCTGAACTACATCCTCACGATTCTTATATTACAAAATCCTAAACGTCTCGTCATCAATAATAGTGAAAATGAAAAACTATCTCTGCTCATTATGTAGTAAATATGAAAAATTTGAAAAGAAATAATATATTTAGTAATCGATTCATTTGGAGAAGCAAGGTATCGATCCTGTACTTCCCACATGGGAAGCTCTACCATCTAAGCTACATCCCCACAATTCTTACATCAGAAAACCCTAAATGTCCCGTCATCAATAATTGTGAAAATGAAAAAAAAAATATCTCCGCTCATTATGTCATAAATAAGGAAAGATTGAACAGAAATAAAATATTAATAACAAATAGTTTCTTTTGGAGATGCGGGTATCTCGATCCACTCTACCATCCAAGCTACATCCTCACAATATAAAATATAGTAATATTATGGGGTCGCAAGGTATCGATCCACGTACCTCTCGCATGCAAAGCGAGCGCTCAACCATCTGAACTACATCCCCAAGATTTTCATGTCACAAAACCCTAAATGTCTCGTCATCAATAATAGATCCAAAATGGGAGAAAATTAGGTATAATTTATGAATCATTTCGACATAGAATGCATTGATATTATTATTTAGATTTTTAGGCTTATCATTCACATTCATAGTTTCATGGGAATGTATGTATTTAACTTGTGCCATTTTATTGTATTTATTTACTTCGTTTTATTCTACAAACTCTTTCGAAAGGGCATTCCAAGAATCAAACACGAGACCTCCCGCACCCAAAACGAAAATCATACCACTAGACCAAATGCCCTTGTTATGCCACTTAAAATGTATGTATGAATCCTTGGGCCTAGGTATTAAGATCATATTTTGTCGTATTGCAGGAAACACATGAAGTGCTCAATGCACTTGAACAAAACACTTGGATGTAGAATGTGTCTTGGAGAACAAAAATCGAACATAATAAGAACAAAGAGCTTTCTACTAGATCTGCTTAAGATTTGGATAGGCATACTTACCGAAAGTGGGAAACATGAAATGATATTAAGAGCATTATCATTATAGTTTTAATCACTTTAATTTTTGTTTTTCTTCTTCTTTTTTTCTTTATTTCCTAAGATGGTAAGTATAAAGCTTTGGGATGTAAAGAAAGACTTTAGGTTGCTGCTGAATGGCCAAGCCATTCCGAACATGCTTAAGTTTTGATATCTCTTTAACAATTCCTTTATGTCGACTTTGTTGTTGGTGTAGAGAAGTTAGGAGGTATGTTTGAAAAGTAAATAATTGGAACAACAAGTTTATATAAATATGAAATCCTTCGATAAGAAAAAATTTAGACATAGGGGCATTTGAGGTTGCACCGTAAGTGAGGGTCGTACAACTAAACCAAATGTCTTTTCTTAAATACCAATATTTTTAGCTTCTACTCAAATATATTTTTCTCTAAGTTGTTGGATGGCTATAAAATGAAAAGTTGATGGTCTAATATTTTACTTGTAAGTAAGGCATGTTATATTGAATTGTTATAATATACAAGGGTTATCAAATAAACCAACAACCCAACAAAGGAAACAAACTAATCAATTTGGGTTGGATTTGATAAGCGCCTACACTGCTGGAATTTGTTGAATTCATATCAGGATTGATTCGGTTCAGTTCATCAGTTTGTTTGATTTAATTCATCTATTTTTCCTCATATGACAACAAAATAAAGTTGTATTTAATGCAGCTTAGTTTCATTGATGACAAACTCATATGAAACATAATTGCATTAATAGTACTCAGTGTTGGAGTCTATAAGTATTTCATGAACCTAAATGCAAATCATGCTTCATTAAAGATGAGATAAACTTAAGTTAAGTAACGGGAACTTTAAATTACTTCATGTGGAGCTTCAATTATTCTATGCTAGTTACAATCTATAGGATTGACTAATTGAACACGAGTTCATTTATTTAGGGAAATTTGTGTGTAATTATCAACTACAACTTATGTTTTAAAATTTTTAGGTCATAATTTAGGTAGTTGGTGTTATGAATCGTAAACTTGTTTCTTTGCATAATATGGATTTAATTGAACTGTTATTACCGATAAGATGGAGAAAGAAATTGTCTTTGAAATGACTAATAGACCTAGTTTCATCGTTGTTGTCTTTTAACTGTGATTTTGCAAAATGCTTAATTAATAGAAACTATCATGCCACAAGAACTTTAAGGTAAATAAAAAATATACCCTACACATCATTCAAGATGGCAATAAAATGGAGTTAGATTGAACCCACTTTAGTTTCATGTTTGGCGTGTTCAAGATAAAACATAATTGTATTTATAATATTTAGCTTGGAGTCTATAAGACTTTAATGATCATAAGATAAATTCCTGTTTTATTAGAGGAGACCAACTTTATTTAAGGTTCTAGGAGTTCAAACTGGCTTAAGAGTTGCGTGCGTGCTCATTTTATCCATGTTCTCCACTTCCTCCCATTTCCTCCTCTCCCTCCATCACATTCTTTATTTCTCTTACCATTTCTCAATCTCCAACTCATCATTTTTTTATCCCTAACCAATGCGGATTTGAATAAAGAAGGAGAAAAAGAAAGAGAGAGAAGGAAGTCGGTATGGATTTAGCTTTGAAACTAGACATCGATGAGTATGATCTAACGAACATCAATACAAAAAATTTAGTGACTTCTCTTTAGACCAACCAGGTAAGTGGTGTTACTATTAACTTGGTTGGATGAATTGTATGAGGTATTAACAACACGTGCTCCGTAGCCCCTCCACGTGTCGTACTTTGTGAGTATTTGACATGTATTATGTTATGTCATGTTGTAGCAGAGTTCAAATGAGGATTAATTTCTCAATTTTTTTTTTAAGTTCAAATTTTTAAGAATTTATTGAGAGATTTAGAGACCGAATTTAAATATGATATGGAAGAAAAAAATAGTTACAAAAATTTTAAAAACTCATTAAAAGTATAAAAGAAAACAGTAAAAAAAAATAGGAAAATCAGCTGCTAGGGTAAATTTTTCATTATGACCATCTTTTCCAAGTAGGAGACAGTAAGATCGCTAATTAGAGTTCAATAAAGAGGAAAAAGAAAGAAAGAAAAAAAGGAATAAAAAGAAGAATATAACTAGAGTTCAATAAAGAGTTGTTTGATATTAGAGCAGCCGGATTTTAGATTATACAGATTTTTTCTTAGGATAAAGAGTCGTATATCTCTATGACTCAGTTCAATGATACGTCTCGCCGCGATCGAGTAAGCTGGCTAACCCAATTTTGAAGTATATGATATGTTGTAAAACTTGTATGAATTTATTGTATGTTTTGAGTTTCGTGGTAGTTATAAAATGTCCTCGGACATTAAAGAGTGAATGTTAACCATATAAGACATTAATGGATCAAAGTTATAGTGTCTAGATATGGTGAGGAGGAAAAGAGTGGTCGTGAGATATCTTAATAGCCTTAGGAAAACAGAGTTTTCGCTGTAGAGTGCGAGACATCTAACCAATAAAATTTTGGTACTAGAAATGATGAAACTGGAGATGGTCCCCAAACGTCTGCATGGACCATTTCCAATTGCACTTTCTTTGGTTCTTTGGTAGCCTTTGTGAAGCTAACTCGTTGATATTTTTCCATAACCCAGCTCTCACAAACACCTATATCAATAGATTTTAGGCCTTCTAAAACTCCATTAGCAGCCATCATCTTCATTTCTTTGACGCTCATATGTGCAAGTCTATTGACACTACTGTAGTGTGTCTAAACATTGTTGCTGTTGCTACGATTTGTGTATAGGGTTCACCCTACAGTGGTGTATAGGGTTCCAGATTTTGTGTCATGCTACCACCATGACACCCTTCACAATCTTCCCCAAACTCTTTCGAAACTCGGTTACATAACCTATGCTATCCAACTGACCAATAGGGATCAAATTCTTCTTGAGATCAGGAATATATTTGATATCCTATAATATCCACTCATTTCCCGCTAGAGTTTGTATGCAGACATCTCTCTTCCCTTCAATCTCCAAGGTTTTGTTGTCGGCAAGATACACCTTCCCAAAATTTTCTTATTTGTAATTTTGAAACAATTCCTTACTTGAAATCAAATGAAACGATGCAACTGAATCTAAAATCCAGAATTCAATTGGAATGTTCACGCTAAGAATTAGAGCATCCTTAGTATCTTCTGCTGAATAGATAGAATCATTGTCTATCTTCAAATTTGTGATTTTGTTTTTCTTCAATTTCGTAAAATCTGTCAGAAAGTGTCATTTTTCTCCATAATTTTAACACTTTATGTTTGGTTTGTTTGGAGATTTTTCTCGGTTTCTTGATTTTGATCGCCCATGTTTGTTTGGGCTCTTTGATTTACTTGTTTCCCTTCGATCAACACAGAGAGCATTGCCTAATGAATCTCCACTTTCCCATTTGGGAATACTTTTGCTGACATCTCGAATTTCATCAAACTTCAGTTTATCAGATCCTCGTGAACTGTTGATTGCAGCAACAACAGTATACCACGATTCGAGTAAAGATGACATCAAAATCAATGCTTTAATTTCATTTTTGAACATAATTTCCACCAAGCTTAATTGACTTACAATCACGTTGAATTAATTTATATGATCTGCAACAAAGCTACTTTCAGACATTTGTAGATTGAACAACCTCTATATCAAATACACCTTGTTCATAGCCAACGGATTTTCGTACATATTTTACAACACCTTCAATAGGCCCGATGTCGCCTTCTCTTTGATGATGTTGAACGTCATGTTTCTGAACAGCGTCAACCAGATCAACCCTAAGGCGTGACGATCCTTGAGCTTCCACTCCTTCGTAGTCATGGTATCCGGCTTCACCCTCAAAAGAGATCAACCCTAACTTCTTTTTATTACTACGTTTACTTCTATCTCATGTTAAAAAAAAAAAATGTGCTAGTAAACATAATTCCTCTTTTATTGTTATATATACTTACTCGATTTGTATTTACTTCATTTTATACAAAAGTTTACAGTAATTAATAAACTCATGTGCTTAATACATTCCCTAACAAAACAAACATTTTTGTATTAGGATAAATTACAATGAACAGGAAGAGAAGAAATCGAACTTGATAGACTGAATGACTCAGATGCAATTTTACCCAACAATTACTTGAAACTTAGAAATGACATCGGGGATATTTATAGTCTCCCTGCTAAACAAAAGAAGTTAGTTGCCTGATTTAATCTCAATCCCCTTGAATCTCCACAAAAGACGAGGTTAATTTGACAATTTGACCTTTACATACTTTATAAATTAAAAATAAATAAAGTTTTCTAACAACTCATGTAATGATTCTTGCAATTTCATCCTCTACTTCAACTATGTAAATATTCACATCTGAAGTTCCAAATGGTTCTTCCCCAATCGAATAAGCTTGTAACACATAAAATGAGACTTGAACCAAGCCTATCCAATTTTATAGATGAAGAATGAATTCTTGTTGAATCTTCTTGACTGGTCCAGTTGGAACATTTGGAACACCATGATCCTTATCATCTTCCTCGTCTTCAAAAGGATTCGTCTTTGAATCAGAAAAATCATCACCTACATCAAAAGGACTCAAGTTAGCAACATTGAAAGTAGAATGGGCTGAAAATGATCTAGAAGATCCTTTTATATGCGTTGTTATTAATTATTTCAAGGACTTGATAATGGTCATCCCCTCTTGGATGTAACTTTGTCTTCCTTTGAGATGGGAATCGCTCATTGCGAAAATGTATTCAAACCTAGTTATCGGGTTTTAAAATGATTTCCTTAAGTTCTTTATTAATTCTTTAAGCAACTTTGAAATTTTGTTTCTCAACTGTTTCCTTCACCTCCTTATGCAATGTTTTGACCCGACCTTACTTGTGGTCGCTTTACTCACACAAATATTTAATTCTTAGAGTAACTTTTTATTTCTCAATTTTCTCCTTTCACCTGTTTATGCAATGTTTGATCAGATTTGCCTTGTGGTTTCTTTACTCCCAAAAACATTAGAATGAATAGGAAGCAAATCAAGAGGTGTAAGTGGACTAAATCCATAAACATCTTCAAAAGGAGAACAATTAGTGTACTATGAATTGCTCTATTATATGACATCTCTACAAATGGCAAACATTCGTCCCAATACTTAATATTCTTAGAAAATATGCAGATTAAATCCATAAACATATTCAGAAGGAGAACAATGAGTAGTACTATGAATTACTCTAAAGGAGAACGGTACTATGAATTGCTCCAAAGGAGAACGGTACTATGAATTGCTCTATTATATGCCATCTCTACAAATGACAAACATTAGTCCTATCTCTACAAATAGCAAACAATAGTCCCAAGACTTAATATATTCTTAGAAATAATAGGCAATAATCCAATTGCTCTATTATATGCTATCTCTACCAATCGCAAACATTAGTCCCAAGACTTAATATATTCTTAAAAATAATAGGTAATAATCTTAATATATTCATAAAAATAATAGGTAATAATCCAATTTATCCACACCATACTTTTCAAAAGTGACTTAAAAATTTAACATCCCTATCCTTTTTGTGTGTAGCAAACCAGTTTTAAAGGCGTATACAATCCATATAAAATATCTATCCTATCAAGGCACCATAGCAAACCATCTTTAAAGGCGTATACAATCCATATAAAATATCTATCCTATTAAGGCACCACCATATTATAGAGCATTTAGGAATACAGAGCGGGGTATTCGGGGTATCGATCCCCATACCAGGCACCACCATATTATAGAACATTTAGGAATACAGAGCGGGGTATTCGGGGTATCGATCCCCATACCAATCACATGCAAAGAGAGAACTCTACCATCTTAGCTACATTCCCACAATTCTTGCATAACAAAACCCAAAACTGTGCGTCATCAATAATAGTGAAAATGAAAAAGTATTTCTGCTCATTATGCCAAAAATAAGGAAAAATTGAATATAAATCAAATATTAATAACAAATAGTTTCTTTACGAGATGCACTCTACCATCTTAGCTACATCCCCACAATTCTTACATAACAAAACCCAAAACTGTACGTCATAAATAGTCATAAATAATAGTGAAAATGAAAAAATATTTCTGCACATTATGTCAAAAATAAGGAAAAAGTGAATAGAAATAAAATATTAATGAGTTTTTTCAAGAGATGCACTCTACCATCTTAGCTACATCCCCACAATTCTTACATAACAAAACTCAAAATCCTTTTACCTCTCCCATGCAAGGAGTGCACTCAACTATCTTACCTACATCTCCACAATTCTTACATCACAAAACCCTAAACGTCCCGTCATCAATAATAGTGAAAATGAAAAACCCCCTTTGATCATTATGTCATAAATAAGAAAAATTGAAAAGTAATAATATATTTTCATAATCGATAGTTTTCCTTTGGAGATGGAGGGTAGCGATCCCCGTACCTCTCGCATGCAATGCAAGCGCTTTACCATTTTGATGGTGTTAATATAACACATGGGGAAGCAATTTGGATCTTAGGCACTCTTTGTACATCAATTATAATAAATTAGCTAGCATGTTCAAAAGCATTAAAACTCAATGAGTTTGAATACTAACCTTTTGTAGTTAAATTCTTTTTTCCTCGTGAACCAATTTCGAACCACCATTAGTGTCTTCCCTACTATTCTCCGACCTTAGAATGAGATTGTAGAATCTAGTGAGTGACTAAATTTGAAAAGAATTTTGTATAGGTAAAGAGAGAGTTTTGAGAGAATTTCTCAAAGTTTTGTAGGATTATTGGCAAACATGTAAGATTGTTAAACCATATATTGACCCTCAATATTCCACTAACTCAAACATGGATTTTTCCATGACTTTAATTCAACATTTTGACTTTCTCTATTTTAATTCAAGAATTAATTTAAATAATTAATTTCATATCAAAATAATAATAAATGATTAATTAAATAATTTAATTAATATTTACCATTAAATCAAATGCCAATTCCAATCAATTCCGGCACATATTGATTATGAATCGCTGTTGATAATTAAAATATTTAAATCTTATTTACATATCTTCAATTCTCTCATTTTGTTTAATTTGTAATTAAATAAAAATGAAGATAAGTATATCGTATATATTTAGCGCCTCTAATTGGAGTTCGAACACTTCAAACTCACTCGTCACACTGTTTTAAGGTTTAGTCCGATATGAGCTAGTAGGGGGACCTAATGGACCTATAGATCATGGGCTCCAACAAAACGAGATTAACCGGCTAAACTCATTAGCCTTTTAACCAACATTCGTTAACTATTATGACACTACACTATAGCCTAGTAGTTGCACTCCCCTCACTATAGATATATTTCTGTCCATTTGATATAACCATGATTAGTAAGTCGATCCTTCACAGGTTGTTCGAAACTAGAGTTGAGTCAATTTACCGTTTTTACCTCTAAAGTTACTTCTTGTTCCCTAAGTCCCACTGATCCTCTAATGAACAATTGGTTTGTGGTCCAACCACCAAACCAAATCCCTCTCGGGCCAATAGGAGGGTGGAGCCCCTTGTTCAAGACTTGGAGTCAGTACTTAAGGGAACAACGTCTCTACTATCCCTAAAAGCGGGTAGGAGCGAATTTTATCTTGCACCCTATGTCCCCAGCTATTCACTCAGTCTTACCCTTGAAATGGGAGGCTTATTGAGTCGGCGAACTCGGGTCACTCTCACCCATGCAAATCTAAGAATAATTCTGAATAAACAGGAGTTCATAGTTAGCTCAGGATTAAGGTCGAGTTACCTAGGTCATCGAGTGAAAAAATCAGTCTCATTAGTAAACGACATTATAAAGTGAGAGTGATTTTTTTAATGGTCCAATCTTATGCAATACTCATTGCATAGGACGCCCCCCACTCACATGTCTCCACATGTACTATTTAGTGATCACATTGTTTATATCATATACAAAAGTAGGCCGCATCCATAGTGTCCCCAAGATAAGGTACTCAGCTTTATCCCTATACTATAGATCATTTTGACTATATACCTGAATTTGATCCACTTTTACGTCTCTACATATAGTTCAAGTAATCATACTATAGCTAGAGTATTCTTAGTTTAATGGATTTAGATTAAGGATCGTAAAATTTACTTTATTCAATGACAAATTTTACTGAATAAACATCAATAATAATTTTATTGAAAATAGAATATGTTTTTGTTTAAAAACTATGAGATTTAGAACATGAAACCCAACCCATTTAAGCTGCATCCCCAATTCTTACATCACAAAACCTTTAAACTTCCCATCATCAATAATAGTGAAAATGAAAAAATATCTTGCTCATTATGTCATAAATAAGGAAAGATTGAATTGAAATAAAATATTAATAACAAATAGTTACCTTTTTGGAGATGTCACATGCAAAGAGTGCACTCTACCATCTTAGCTACATCCCAACAATTCTTACATGACAGAGTCCTAAACGTCCCATCATCAAAAATAGTGAAAATGAAAAACTATCCAGAATCCAGTTGCTCAAGATTTGAAATTTATCAACATGTTTTTTTTGTGGACATTCTAAGATGTGAACTTAAGACCTCTCACACCCTAAGAAAGAATAATACCACTCGACTAAATTTTCCTTCTTGAACATCTATCATTTTTAGCTCTCACTCGATATGATTTTTTCTCTCAAGTTTCAAATCTATATTTGTTTGGAGTTGAGAGGCTAAAAGGAAGTTCAACAAGGTGAGGTAGGTCTTTTTGTATAAGAGGAAGTTCAAAGATTTAATGAAAAGAAAATCATCAACCTTTTCAATCAATACACGACATTCTTAATTAATAAATTATTTTACCAACAAAAACACAAACAGAATCATACCACTAGACCAAATGTCCTTGTTGTGGATATTAACCATATAAGACAATACTGGATCAAAGTTATAGTGTCTAGATATGGTGAGGAGGAAAAGAGTGGTAGTGAGATATCTGAATATCCTTAGAAAAACAGAGAGTTGTTGCTGAAGAGTGCGAGACATCTAACCAATGAAATTTTGGTACTAGAAATGATGAAACTGGAGATGGTCCCTAAACGTCTGTATGGACCATTTCCAATCGCACTTTCTATGGTTCTCTGGCAGCTTTTGTGAAGCTAACTCATTTATATTTTTCCATAATGCAGCTCTCACAAACACCCATATTAATAGATTTTAGGCCTTTTAAAACTCCAGTCGCAGCCATCATCTTCATTTCTTTGAATCTCATATGTGCAAGTCTATTGACACTATTGTAGGGTGTATCAACATGATTGTTGTTGCTCAGAGTGCTTCCAATTCAAGTAGACTTTAATTGAAAGCACTCTTAGCAATAGCAACCATGTTTTTTATACACCCTACCGTGGTCTATAGGGTTCTAGATTTTGTGTCATGCTACCACCATGACACCTTTCACAATCTTCCCCAAACTCTTTCCAAACTCGGTTGCATAACCTGTGCTATCCAACTAACCAATAGAGATCAAATTCTTCTTGAGATCAGGAATATATCTAACATCCTATAACGTCCACCCATTTTCTGCTAGAGTTTGTAGGCAGACATCTCTCTTCCCTTCAATCTCCAATGTTTTGTTGTCGGCAAGATACACCTTCCCAAAATTTCCTTATTTAAAATTTTGAAACAATTCCTTACTTAAAGACAAATGAAACGATAGACAAATGAAACGATGCAACTGAATCTAAAATCCAAAATTCAATTGGGCTATTCATGCTACGAATGAGAGCATTCTCAGTATCTTCTACTGAATATATAAAATCAATGTCATCTTCAAATTTATGATTTTATTTTTTTTCAATTTTGTACAATCTGTCCGTAAGTGTCATTTTTCTCCACAATTTCAACACTTTACGTTCGGTTTGTTTGGAGATTTTTCTCGATTCCTTGATTTTGATCGCTCATGTTTGTTTGGGCTCTTTAATTTACTTCTCGTTTGGGAATACTTTTGCTGACATCTCGAATTTCATCAAACTTCAGTTTATCAGATCCTCATGAACTGTTGATTGTAGCAACAAGAGTATACCACAACTCGGGTAAAGATGACATCAAAATCAATGCTTTAATTTCATTTTTTAACATAATTTCCACTAAGCTCAATTGACTGACAAACACGTTGAACTAATTTATATGATCTGCAACAAAGCTACCTTCAGACATTTGTAGATTGAACAACCTCTGTATCAAATACACCTTGTCCATAGCCGACGGATTTTTGTACATATTTGACAACACCTTCAATAGGCCCGATGTCTTTGATGATGTTGAACGTCATGTTTCTGGACAACGTCAACCAGATTAACCCTAAGGCATGCTGATCCTTGAGCTTCTAGTCCTCCGTGGTCATGGTATTCTGCTTCACCCCCAAAAGGGGTTTCTGAAAGATCTTTCTGGTCATATAATCTTCAATCTACATCTTCTAGAAACTGATATCGAATCCATCAAAGTTTTCAATTCTTGTCTTTGAACTTTCCATCTTCACATATCGTGGTGAATCTCACCTCGCTCTGATACCAGTTATTAGGATCACACAACAATGCACACACTCGATCTAAATGAACAGAAAGAACTTGATAGAGAAAATGGAAAGAGAAATATTGACTAAAAGTTTTGTATTAATGACTTCAAGGTATGGAAAGAGAGATATGAAGAATGAGAAATATATATGATTTCAGTTTATTATATATATATATATATATATATAATTTTAACTATATAACCGCCTACAATATATAAATATTTAGTATATATATCTCTATCAAATTTTTAATATAAATAGTCGGCCTCCATATGGAGAGCCCATGTTTAGTATATATATCTCTATCACATTTTTACTATAAATAATCAGCCTCCATATCCAACCTTCTATCGCCCAAATAGTTAATTTTTATACGTCTACTATATATAAATATTTAGTATATATATCTCTATCACATCTTTACTATGAATAAAGAAAATAATCAACAGTTTTCTGTTCTAGTATGGAGGGCGAATCCAAGTCCTCTTGCATGAGCTCAGGATGTCGCAAGCATGAGCACGGTTGCTTATGCCACTGCCGAATTAATCTGGATCCATGTCCTCTTGCGTGAGCTCGGGATGTCGCAAGTAGAGCGCTTTGGCAGTGGTGTGACAACATTGGTGCCACCTATTTGTCTGCCAATCCAATCTTTCATCGATTGAGGTTGATTATTACTTCGTTCGTGAAGGAGTATTTGGCGCAATCTAAACTTAGTAGTACATCATCCAGATTAGATAATCTATTGATTTACTCCCATTCAACCTAACAACACCATTAATATGTAATTAGAAGGAAGAGTATTTATTAAAGCACTAGGTTGTTCGCCTTAATTTTTGTAGGAAACAACAAACTATTTAATTTGATATAATTGTGGGGGCATTTCATGAATCGAACTCAAGATTTAAAATTTATCCACTAGACCAAATGCCCTGGTAGTGGATCAATCTTTTTTAGTTGCTAGTCCATGTGTTTTGTGTGCCTCATGATTTGAAATTTATTCACGTTTTTTTGTGCTTTAGAACCTTCTATTATTGTAACGTTAATTTCACGTTGTCCAACCCATAGTAGAATTTGTTCTTCAAATCAATTGGATGTACTTCAATTAATATTATTAAAAAATATTGACATAAATAAAGTTCTTTGTACTTCAATCAATATTATTAAGAAATATTGACATAAATAAAGTTTATATCCTATAATTCCTACCTTGTAGGTTTGAGATTATGAATGACCCAACGCAAATTTGTTTAGTTGAAACTGCATTGCCACTAAAGTATATGCATTCCTTTAGGATAAATATTTAAACAATACGTTTGAATTTTAAGTAAAATTTCACCCCAAACTAAGTTTTTGAAAACCACTTTTATTTTATATTTATTTTAAATTTTTAAATTTTTAAATTTTAGTTTTCAAAACCTATATTGATATGTTAAAACTACTTGTTTGTTACAATTTAATAATATTTATATTGTAAAATGGGATTAATTTCTTTTAAGTTTATGTAGTTTCTTTGTATTACTACGTTCATTTCTATCTATGTCTTAAAAAAAAATGTGCTAGTAAACATAATTCCTCTTTTATTGTTATATATATTTACTTCATTTGTATTTACTTCATTTTATACAAAAGTCTACGGTAATTATTAAACCCATGTGTTTAATACATTCCCTAAAAAATAAACTTGTTTGTATTAGGATAAATTACCATGAATAGGAAGAGAAGAAACACTAAAAATAAGTAGAAGTTGAGAATTTCACTCAACCACACCGTTGAACTTGAAAAACTGAATGACTCATATACAATTCTACTCCAAGAATTGCTTGAAAATTAGACTGAATGACTCATATACAATTCTACTCCAAGAATTTCTTGAAAATTAGAAATGACAGAGATGATGCTCTTATTTTGAAGGGAAACTTCTGAACTTGAGAGATCAATTTCATTCCTCTCAAATATGATTTTTTTATAATAATTTGTGGATATTTATAGTCTTCCAAACAAGAAGTTAGTGGCATGGATTTAATCTCAATCCCCTTGAATCTTCACAAAGGACGAGGTCAATTTGACAATTTGACCATTACATACTTTATGAATTAAAAATAAATAAAGTTTTCTAACAACTCATGTAACGATGCTTGCAACTTCATCCTCTACTTGAACGGTGTAAATATTCACTTCTAAAGCTCCAAATGGTTCTTCCTCAATCGAATAAGCTTGTAACACATGAAATGAGAGTTGAACCAAGCCTATCCAATTTTATAGATGAAGAGTGAATGCTTGTTGAATCTTCTTGGCTGGTCCAGTTGGAACATTTGGAACACCGTGATCCTTATCATCTTCCCCCTCTTCAAAAGTATTCGTCCTCGAATAAGAAAAATCATCACCTACGTCAAAAAGACTCGAGTCAGCAACATTGAAAGTAGAATGTGCTAAAAATTCTCAAGGAAGATCATTTTATATGCATTGTTATTAATTATTTCAAGGACTTGATAAGGGTCATCCCCTCTTGGATGTAACTTTGTCTTCATTTGAGATGGGTATCGCTCCTTGTGAAAATGTATCCAAACCAAGTTATCGAGTTGAAAAATGATTTTCTTCCGTCCTTTGTTAATTATTGAAGCAACTTTGAAATTTTGTTTCTCAATTGTCTCCTTTCACCTGTTTATGCAATATTTTTGTAATAGCCCAAAAAAATAATAATAATAAAAATAAATAAACAACTAAATAATTAAAAAACTACATACGTCAAGCTAATAATAATAATAAAAATTCATAAATAAATAACTAAAAAGATTACTTAAAAATAAAAATAAAATTTACCCACCTCTCTCCACTAACCTCTAGTCCCAACAACATCCTCTTTCCTCAACCCCACAATATCAAAGTTGATCCAAAACAAGAAAAAAATGTCAAATGTGAGAAAAAGTAAGATGGTGTTCCAACAAAAGGATATGATGCAGATTTACCTGGAGAGATTTTGGTCTGTTATTAGGTAAAATCCTATCTCAGATTTCCTTTTTCCTTTGTAGTTATGGTTATAAGAAATTAATTTAGGATCAATTAATTAGATTTTTTTGTTAGCATGGTAAGTTGAAACAAGGTTAGAATCAATAAAATTTTAGTTGGCAGATCCATAGATATGGAAGATAGTAGCCAAACAATCGATTAAAATTGGCCAATAATATCTATTTACAGAACCAAAATAAATATACTATTAAAATTGGCCAATAATATCTATTTACAGAATGAAAATAAATATAGAGTTAGAGTAATATCTTATTTAGAGAATTGAAAATGTTTAGCCAATTGAAAATCTACTTACAAAATGAAAATAATTACAAAGAGGGAGGAGGGAAGATTGAGGGTTAGGTTATGGGTTTAAAGGGATAGGTTTGTGACAAATTGATAGAACGATAGCGTTAGGTTAAGTTCTTATGATGAGATGACTAAGGTACATTCACATAATGATATGTCTGTGATAGGTATAAGAACGTTAAGGCTATGATAAGTTAGAGAACGATATGACTACGAAGTGTTTACGTTATTATTTGTTTATGACATGATACATTGTGATGCAATATGTCATGGTATAATGTGTATATGATGAAATGATATGTTAAAAGCATAGAACGTTATGTTAGGTCTCTTAAATTATGTGTATACAACATGATATGAATGACATGAAATTACAATAAATGACATGAAATATAAGCCCGTTAGAATTATGTATGATTTAAGAATGGAAGAATGAGAAACAATATGACATTAATGATGAACGATATCTGAAACGATATGAAAAATGATATGATATGTACACAATGCTAGCGGGATTGTATTAAAGGATAATGAAAATGGAAAAGTTTTTGGACCTCATGCATTATGTGTGCTCATGCATTTGGGGGGATACCCCTATCCCATCACGAGGGTACGGATGCGTGCATCCAATGACAGGACAACGATCGTTATATTTTGCATAGCGCTGCCGTGACGGTTACTAGTTCTAGTAGGTGTCCGGCCTAAGGGGCTCCCAGAGTATGTCCACCGGATAAGGAAAGTGGCCCAGCGGTGTTTGAACTAGCTGGTGTGCCCATACTCGCACGTATGAGCTGTGTGTAGAGTATATGGTATACGTCCAAAATTACCCGTTAGGACAGCACCGTAGGAAAAACGGAATGAAAGATAGAACTCATCATCTCATTGCATGTGATTGTTGCATTTAACCTCAATAGTGGGGTCACTTACTGAGTATTTCTTTAAATACTTAAACCATGTGCTACTACATTTTTCAGGTTAAGAGAAGGCATTCCTATACGGTTGACGACGGCATCACAACTCGAGACCATGACACATGCATAGGATAGTGGTATTTATTTTCTTAGACTTAGGCTAGAATAGGATGCTTTTAACTTAAATGCTTATATATTTTATTTAGTCTTTTGTTCTGTCGTTTTAAAGATGTTTTCAAAACACATAAGTCCATGGCTGTGTTTTAAGATAAAGGTTATGTTTTATGGAATTTAAATGAAGTCTTCTGCATTCAATGTTTATGGTACGTATACAGTAGCAACCTTAAATTATGTAGAAAATTTTGGGTCGTTACAGTTTTGATTAGATCTGCCTTACTTGTGGTTGCTTTACTCACAAAAATATTAGAATGAATAGGAAGCAAATCAAGAGGCGTAAGTGGATTAAATCCATAAACATCTTCAAAAGAAGAACAATGAGTGGTACTTGAATTGCTCTAAAGGAGAACGGTACTATGAAAAATTGCTCTATTATATGTCATCTCTACAAATGGTAAACATTCGTCTCAAGACGTAATATTCTTAGAAATAATAGGCAAATTAAATTCATAAACATCTTCAGAAGGAGAACAATGAATGGTACTATGAATTGCTCTAAAGGAGAACGAGAGTGGTACTATGAATTGCTCTAAAGGAGAGCGGTACTATGAATTCCTCTATTATATGTCATCTCTACAAAGGGCAAACATTAGTCTGAAGACTTAATATATTCTTAAAAATAATAGGCAATAATCCAATTTATTCCACACCATACTTTTCAAAAGTGACTTAAAAATTTAAGTATCCCTATCTTTTTTTCGCTAGCAAACCACATTTAAAGGCGTATACAATCCATATAAATTATCTATCCCATAAAGGCACCACCATATTATAGAGCATTTAGGAATACAAAGCGGAGTGTTCGGTGAATCGATCCCCTACCAATCGCATGCAAACAGAGCACTCTACCATCTTATCTACATTCCCACAATTCTTGCATAACAAAACCCAAAACTGCGCGTCATCAATAAGAGTGAAAATGAAAAAATATTTATGCTTGTTATGTCAAGAATAGAAATAAAATATTAATAATGAATGGTTTATTTAGGAGATGCACTCTACCATCTTAGCTACATCCCCATAATTCTTACATAACAAAACCCAAAACTACACGTCATCAATAATAGTGAAAATGAAAAAATATTTCTGCTCATTATGTCAAAAATAAGGAAAAATTGAATAGAAATAAAATATTAATGAGTTTTTGAGATGCACTCTACCATCTTTGCTACATCCCCACCATTCTTACATAACAAAACCCAAAATCCTCGTACCTCTAGCATGCAAAGAGTGCACTCAACCATCTTACCTACATCCCCACAATTCTTACATCACAAAACCCTAAACGTCCCGTCATCAATAATAGTGAAAATGAAAAACTCCCTTTGATCATTATGTTATCTGGAGATGCGGTGTATCGATCATCGTGGCTCTTTGATGCAAAGAGTGCACTCTACCATCTTAGCTACATCCCAACAATTCTTACATAACATAATCCTAATCGTCCCATCATCAACAATAGCGAAAATGAAAACTATCCCAGCTCATTATGTCATAAATAAGAAAAATTTGAAATAGAAATAGAATATTTGGTAGTAGGATTCCTTTGGAGATGCAGGGTATTGCACCGTGTTTCTCACATGCGAAGCGAGCGCTCTACCATCTGAGCTACATCCCAACAAGAAATCTGAGCTACATCTCCACGATTCTTATATCACAGAACTTTAAATTCATCAATAATAGTGAAAATGAAAAAATATCTCTGCTCATTATGTCATAAATAAGGAAATATTGAATAAAAATAAAATATTAATAACAAATAGTTTCTTCTAGAGATTCAAATGGGAATTACAAAATGGGAGAAAATTAGGTATAATTTATGAATCATTTCGACGTACAATTTCATGGGAAAAATAAAATATTAATAACAAATAGTTTCTTATAGAGATTCAAATGGGAATTCCAAAATGGGAGAAAATTAGGTATAATTTATGAATAATTTCGACATACAATTTCATGGGAAAAATAAAATATTAATAACAAATAGTTTCTTATAGAGATTCAAATGGGAATTCCAAAATGGGAGAAAATTAGGTATAATTTATGAATAATTTTGACATACAATTTCATGGGAATGTATGTATTTAACTTGTATCATTTTATTGCATTTATTTACTTCGTTTTATTCTACGATCTCTTTTGAAGGGGCATTCCGAAAACCGAACACGAGACCTCCCGCATCCAAAATGAGAATCATACCACTAGACCAAATGCCCTTGTTATGCCACTTAAAACGTATTATGAATCCTTGGACCTAGGTATTAAGGTCGTATTTTGTCCTATTGCAGGAAACGCATGAAGTCCTCGATGCGCTTGAACTGAAGCCTTGGATGTAGAATGTGTCTTGGATAATAAAACAATATTATAATAAGAACAAAGAGCTTTCTACTAGATCTGCTTAAGATTTGGATTGGCATACTTACCGAAAGTGGGAAACATGAAATGATATTAAAAGCATTATCGTTATAGTTTTAATCGCCTTAATTTTTGTTTTTCTTCTTTCTTTTTTTTTTTCTTTATTTCCTAAGATGGTAAGTATAAAGCCTTGGGATGTAAAGAAAGACTTTAGGTTGCTGCTGAATGGCTTCAGCAAGCCATTGCAAACATACTTAAGTTTTGATATCTCTTTTCTAATTCCTTTTATGTCAACTTTGTTGCCCAACAATTGGTGCAGAGAAGTTAAGAGGTATGTTTGAAAATTAAATAATAGGAACAACAAGTTTATATAAATATGAAGTCCTTGTTGGATGGCTATAAAATGAAAAGTTGATGGTCTAATATTTTAGTTATAAGTAAGGCATGTTATATTGAATTGTTATAATAGTTTAACGACTATTCAGTCATTGAGAGGATGATATTTACAAAGGTGATTGAGAATCCAAAAATGGATCATTGAGATCATAAATCATGTCTTCATCTTCTTCTTCTACAATAGAAGGAGAAGACGTTGAACCGACTGACGCGGCCTCTTGAAGAAGCTTTTGAAAACCAGCTTCAGAAGTTGTCTGGGCTAATGCAGCGAGTAGCCTCGACTTTGAATTAAGGAATTCTGAGGTCCTCTTCTTGGATAAATCCTGAAGGTGGCCATTCTCAAATAGCCAGACCTTTACCGCTTTGATGTTTGCGTGGGTATAAGTATATTTATCCCACAATTTGATTTTGATAGTTTTGAAGACCTGTTTTATTTGGTCTTCGGTTTCTTTAATTTGAAAATTCCAAGTTAAAATCCAAGAAATTTGAAAGTATACGCAAAAGCGCATGGTTAATGGAAATGGGGTTTTGAATATATTTGAATGAAGTAGTGGAACGATTCCTGTATTGGAACTAGAAATACATCTTTGGCTGATCTAAAGATTTTCCACCATTTGATGAACCAAAATGGGTAATGAATTTTATGAGCATTCTGACAGAATTGAATAAACCATGAGTGCTCGTAATTTTGATACCAAATGACATTGAACCACGCCATCTTATAGTCTCTGTATGAGTAAGAATAAGGAACAAAAGATTTTGAAAAATTCTTCTCTGTGTATGGATCTTGATTCCAATACGTCGGGTTCATGACTTTGAAAATTTTTAATTTTGAATACACGATTTTTGAAGGATCATCGCGACTCGGAATATGAGTAATTTCAACGGACTTTGTGTCGACTAGAATGAATTCATAAAACCTTTTGGTTTTATGAAGATCTTCTGGATATAAAAGAATCCCGATGGATAGGCCTTTTTAACGACTTCGCCGATTTTCGGGTCGTCGTATTCTAGTTCTACCAGAGCTTCTGGTATAGACACAGATTTTTGAAAATAGGTCCTGATTTCAGGAACTGGAGAAAATCAAACGGGAACAACCGCGTCCGAGTAGGTTGAGGGAACAAAAGGTCCCTTTGAAGTGGAAGAGACAGTAGGTCTCAATGGAGTAACGGCAGATGGCCGTGTTAAAGAGGCAGAAGGCCTCGCCGGAGTGATAACCTCCGCTTGTTTTTTAGAAAGCTTTGCTTTAGACTTGGTCACCAAGGTGAAACCAGCATCCATTGCATAGCTGTCAGACGTCATTGGAGTAGGTGTGCTTGAAGAAGCATTGGGCTTCTTCCCTTTTTCGATCCCTTTCTTTCCCGTCATTATTGGGAGAAGGAGATTGGTTAGGGAGAATTTTTCTTTCAGAGTAAGAACTCTCTTGAGAGGTAATCTGCCAAAGGGTTTTCGACCCCTTTTATAGGCAAAATCTGGAAGTTGAAGCAAGATAAAATAGCTTGCCATCCAGCAAAAATCTGCTTAGATACAAGATTCTTGACATCTTTTTCTAAAACAAATTTAGATGCCCTAGAATCTGTTTTGATAACAAAGCTTTTGTTAATTAAATCACTTTGGAATTTTTGTACACAGAGTACTATTGAAAGAATTTTTTCTTTACTGTTGAGAAATTTTTTTTAGTAGAATTCCATATTCCCAAATGGAAACGGACAATGGATTCTTTCTTGTCAAGGGACTGTTTCAGGATTTCTCCATATCCAATATCGGATGCGTCGGTCTCCACTATTAAACTAGCCCTTGGGTTTATCAGCGATAAACACAGAATTGACTTGACAAGGGATTTGATTTTTTGGACTGTTTTGGTGTGTTATTCAGTCCAGGGCTTTGGATTCTTTTTTAGCCTTTCAAATAGTGGTTTGCAAATGGGTCTGATATTTTGAAGGAAATCAGACACATAATTGAGACATCCAAAAAATCTTTGTAGTTGAGTTTTATCTGTAATTTGGTCGAGAAAGTTTGAGGCAAACTCAGTGGACCTTGGTTTAATTAGACCCAAATGAATTTCAAATCCAAGAAAACTGATTTTTGTTTGAAAAAATTTAATTTTTGGTTTAGACACAACTAAACCATTTCTTTTGACTGTCGTAAAAAATGTTTGAAGATGCTTAAAGTGTTGATCAATGTTTTGAGAAAAAAATCAAAACATCGTCAATATAAACAATTGAAAAGTCTGGAAAAGGATGGAAAATATCATTCATAATCTTTTGAAATTCGGATGGAGCGTTTTTTAGCCCAAATGGCATAACGTTCCATTCGTATTGTCCGAAAGGGACATTGAAAGCCGTTTTATACTTGTCTTTTTCTGAAATCTGGATTTACCAAAATCCTGATTTCATATCAAATTTTGAAAATACTTTTGCATTTGAAATTCTTTGCATTAAATCTGATTTATTTGAAATTGGATATCTAATCCATTCCAAAACCTTATTTAAGGGTTTGTAGTTTATTACCAGTCGCAGGACTCCACGTTCCATCTCTGCCTGGTTGTTGACATAAAAAGCCGCACATGACCAAGGGCTCTTTGACGGTCTAATAAGACCCTTCTGAAAAAGATCATTGATTTCTGCTTCGCAGAATGTTAGTAATTCTCTATTCATTTGAATAGGTCGGGCCTTCGTAGGAATATTTTTCTCCTCGAAGTTTTTCACATAAAAAAGATCAACTATGTGTTGCTTCCTATTCCAAAAGGCATTAGGGATAGTTGAACAAATCTCCTTTTCTATTTGAGTTTGTAATGTTTTGATTTTAGACTGGATCTTATTTTGAATCTGTTCTTCTATTCTTTTGAATGAAATTTCTTCCTTTAAAAACGAAATTTGTTTTTTCTTATAATTTAATACATTTATTGATTGAATAATTGTATTCTTTTAAAGGTTATTTATGGGGGGAAGGAAATTAAAATTTATCTTCTTTCCTAACGCCTTTGACTCTAACCCCTTTTCAGTTATTTTAAAATGATATAATTGAGTAATGAAAGGAGTACCTAGGCTTAACTCTTGTCCTAAGTTCTTTACTAAAAGGAAGGAATTTACAAAGCAAATTCCATCGTTGCAAACATGAACTTTTGATAGTTTGTATTAATTTTGAGTTTGTTGTTGTTTGCACCTCTAAGGCCCTCAGTAGTTTTTTCAAAATACTTTGTAGGTATTAGGCCTTCTTGGATGCAATTTTGATCGGCTCCAGTATCTATGAGATCCTTTAGTGTGATTTTGAAATCATAAATTTTTAAGGTAACGAGAACGTACCATTTTTTATATTGAGAAGTGGTGATGGCTCCAACGAAGGAACTTTGAAAATCTTCTTCGTCCAGGTTCGGTTGCGCCATTTCCCTTTGTTCGGGCAGCCTTTCCTGAAGATTGAGAATTTCTTGACGAAGCATATAAGATTCTGACCTAGTTTCAGATCTTAACGCTTGTACTTCTTGTTTGAGATTATTAATCTCTCTTTGTAGATCTTGAGTAGTGAGCTCTCTCGGTTTTTCAAATCTTTAGAGAACTGATTGGAGTCTGTAGGGATTTCTTTCTTCCCTTTCAGGTGGTTTAGAGATTGTCATGGCATCTCTAAGTCGTTGAGCAATTTTCTGTTGAATTTCTGGATCTTGAACTTTTTCTACTACTTCGAGTAGAATTTCTTGATCCTTTGTAAGGACATTTATGCATCCTTCGCACGTCCTTTTTCCTTCTTGTTCTGATTCGTATTCTGTGCAAGAATATGAATCGGATTCTTCTCGGAGTTCGAGGATTTCTCCCTCGTTGGATTGTTCTTAGTCAGTTAGAGCTAGTCGTAGTAGCTGATTTTTCAGCTCTTGATCTATCTCCAACTCATTGATCTTTCCTTTGATCGGACACTTATTAGCATAATGTCCTTCTTCTCGACATTTGAAGCAAGTTTGCCTTTTCTTTCCTTTATGGGGTTTTGTAGGAGTATACTTTCTTCTTGAATACGTTGGCTTTTGAGATTGCACGGGTTTATTCCAATACTTTTCTCTAGACCTGAATGAATTATAAGATTTTGGATGCATCTTAACCTTCTTTTTCTAGAGGTTGAGGGAGCTTCTATCCCCTTGCATCCATATTCCCCTTGCATCCATATTGACCACAAAATCTTCCAAGCTCTTTTCTGTTTGATATTGAAGAATTGAGCTTGTTTTAAATCTTTGACTCATTTCAAAGTCTGAATCCTTCTTCTATGATGAAGGATGCTATGGATCCGTACAACAAAGTTTGCCATGGAATTGTTCCATTATACTTTGTCTTAAGACCGTCTTTGATCCTCCTTGAGAAGTGTTTTAATTCTCTTTCCAGAATTCATGCGAACTATCTGTTCTAATAAGAACTTTGCTGAAATACATGTCTTTGTACCACCTGAAATCTCTTAAGGTAGGGCATTTCAGATTAATGAGTATCTCGGCGGATCTCTCCTGATATTTTAGAGGGTCGCCAACAAAGAATTCTATGAGGGTATAAATGAGGGTGTTGACAGCATCCTCTACCCTTTCATGTTGTACTTCGGTCCTAGTTGATGGACCTTCTTCTTTGATGATTTGAGTAGTTGGCCTAACGACATAGTGGTTTAATATCTGTTGGCCAGTTGCTTCGTCGAGATATTTGTCCCACCAGTCTTTGAGTTGCCCGGTAAATCCGGTTACTAAAACTTGAGCTATCTGATGGTCGGATTTATGGCCCTGTAATTTATACGCGCCTGTGGCCATCATCATTTCATTGACAACATTCATTATCAGATAGTCAGACAATCCATTGATATTCCATTCATAGATTGCTAGACCATCGTAATGAGCTTGAGTTTGTAGTGTCTTTTCTTCGAACTGGATATCCAAAAAAGACGGTTGAGGATACCAGTTTTTCTGATTACTGGTATTATTTTGACTCCTTCTAGAGATTCTTTCAATTCGATTGTAGAAAGGTTCTTCTATCTCATTTGCAATCGCGTCTTCGGATTCTTTGTTCTCGCCGTCATTGTTAACGACATTGATAGATGAATCTTGAGACGTCATGGCGGGATTTAGTATCCTGTCCAATTTTTTCTCTATCTTGGCCATTGCAGCCTCTTCTTTTGAACTTCTTTTTGTAAATATTTCGAGATTTGCCGGTCTGAGTATTGGTATTGACTCATCAACCTTTGGTACAAAGCTGCTTGCCTGTTCCTTCTGAGTACCTGATTTCTTTGAGATTTTTCCCTCGATACTCTCAAGTTGAGTAGCGATCGTGGATAAAATTTTATTTGAGTAATTGTTTTGATGCTGGATATTTTTGATATCCTTTAGGGTCGGATTACCCTTTTCTAGTACTTCTGGAATATTTTTTAAAGGACTAGTTTTGACTTTTTCTCCATAGTAGTTGTCGAATTCAACTTCTTCCAACGGAGGATGTTTCGAGTATACCTCGCCTCTTTTGGTAGTCTTCCAACTCCTCTGAGTCAAGGTGCATACCTGCAAAATATTCTCTTCAAACCATTCGAAGAATGGTATATTTTCTTCGATGGCTTCCATATGAGAGTACCACTTTGTAGGTTTGGAAGAAGACATTTCTTTTTGAAGAGTTGATGGTTGACATAAAATCTGCTTTTAAAAATTCTTTGTCTATCTGGAAATCAGCTGTAATGACATTTAGCTGAATTTCGTAGATGGATTAAGTATCCATATCTGTATGGGTTGGAGATCTTGAGCCATCTTCATAGTGGATTGATGCCCTTTTTTTTATCATAACTGACCTCCTTTACCTATAAGGGGTCATACATTGATCTTGAAACTCCCGACGTACTTGGTCTAGAACTCAAGAATTCCTTTACTTTTGATTCTGACGAAGGTTCTTCGCTGAATTTTATCTCAACGCTTCCATCGTCATGTTCGATGATTTGTACTGGGTTTTGAGATTTCTTTCTCCTTGGGAGATTAGCATCTTCTATTTTCCAGAGAGTATTTCTGGTTATTTGATCCCAAGAAAGAGTTTTTGGAACAGTCACTGAAGACTTTCCAATATTTGCCTCTATGAGCATGGTTGATCCTTTTGGTGAGGATCTTAATGCTCTTGGAGAAATATTTGTATTCATGAGTTTGTAATAAACCCTGAATATGACGACTAAAGAATGAGTTTCAGCCTTGATGTTCATATTTTTTTATTTTAAATCCAGCATGAGGGCTGATAATATGTGCGGGTCGTGGAGCAACAAAGTAAAATTTGGATAACAATTGAAATAGACTGGTCCATTCTCTAGATTGGATTGAACCATCCCCAATAAAGAATTTGAGAAATCTTCATGTCTCTTATCTCATAAGGAGATAAGGACTGTGATATCTAACCCAAGCCTGAATAATGGTTTTACAACGACTTGGACAAGACCGACGTGAAGATAATTAAACTCTTCACGATGTTGGAGTATAAGAGATTTTGAAAAAAGATTCAGAGACTCCCTATTGCTATGAATTGGGATATTTTTCTCCGAGAATTTGATGCATGATCTTTGAGTAAAATTGAAGGTTGAAATTTGGTAGATAGTTTTAGGATCTACCTTTGGAATAGTCCACTTAGTCCACTTTTGGAGTTGATCTTCAATTCTAGCAATCTGATATTCTTGATTGATAGTATTTGAGATGGTGAGATTTTCTCCCCTTCTATGCTCATTTGAACTTTCTTCTTCTTCGGTAGAACATTTGAAATGATTTGATTTTCTAAGTTTTCTCATAAATTCGTTCATAAGATGAAGATATGTAAGACAAGAGATAGAACAATTTTTTTTCCTCTCCTTACCATGAAGTCCTTTTATAAACTTCGAATTTGAACGTAAATTTGAAAAATGCCAACTAAGAGATAAGATCGAATCTAGCAGGACAGGACCCCTGCAAGATCTGTTTTCCTAAAAGTAAGAAAATACATAAAGTAAGCTAATAATTTAAAGGACTAATATTTTACAACACTGATAATTATGTTGTCAGGATGTAGATAAGATTTTCTTCAGAATTTTTCATATGACTAAGCACCCAAGCTTGCCAACGGACTTACTGCGCTTCCCGCCTCTTACCACCTGGAACACAAGGGCTATTCGCTCAGCTATCACATACTCCAAATTCTTTTGAATTCTTCTAGAGATGCAAATGCAAAGTATCAATCCCCGTACCCATGCTACTGGAACACAAGGGCTATTCGCTTAGATATCACATACTCCAAATTCTTCTGAATTCTTCTAGAGATGCAAATGCAAAGTATCAATCCCCGTACCCATGCTAAGCGAATGTTCTACCATCTAAGCTACATCCCCACAATTCTTATATCACAAAACTCTAAATTTTCTGTCATCAATAATAGTGAAAATGAAGAAATATTGCTACCCATCATGTCATGAATAAAGAAAAATTGAATAGAAATAAAATATTAATAACGAATAAATTCTTTCGAGATAAGAGGTATTGATCCCCATACCTCTTGGGTGCTAAACGAGCACTCTACCATCTGAGCTACATCCCCACAATTCTTATATCACAAAACCCTTAATGTCTCGTCATCAATAATAGTGAAAATGAAAAACTATTGCTACACATTATGTCGTAAATAAAAATAAATTGAAAAGAAATAATATATTTAATAATTGATAGTTATCCTTTAGAGATGCAGGGTACAAATCCCCATACCTCTCGCATGCTAAGCGAGTGCTCTACCATCTAAGCTACATCCCTATCATTCTTACTTCACAAAACATTAAATTTTTCATCATCAATAAAAGTGAAAATGAAAAAATATATCTACTCATTCTGTCATAAATAAGGAAAATTTAATAGAAATAAATTATTAATAAAAAATAGTTTCTTTTGGAGATGTGGGGTATCGATACCCATACCTCTCGCATGCTAAGTGTCACAATCGCACTTTTGATGGCAGGGGACTTGCGATTGTGCAGCACTCACTTTCCAACGACAAGTGAGCTAAGCCAATTCGTTCTTGCGTCGCTTACGGCCAAGCAACGTATGCTCGAGCCTCTAGCTTCGATTTTAAAAGAAGGTTTTAGAAAACGAGCGCAGAGAGAGATTTTCGAAAGAGAAATTTTTTAGAGAGATGTTATATAAGCAAGCAAGAGAGAAATAACAACGGCTCACAGTATATAACCTTGGGTAGGAAGAAGTTGAAAACTAGTCGTATCCCCCTATAGTACATTCTGAGGCATTTCATGTCTAACAGGCCTAGATATGATATTTCTGAAACGTCATACTTCCTAAAAATACAAAAGTAAAATACTAGAATATGAAAAGACGTTAAGGGTTGGGCTTGTCATGGGCATGCGACCATGGACAACACGCCTTGGACGAGCATGACCGTGACATCCTCCCTCACCTAATTGGTTGACGTCCCTGTCAACTAACTACTTTCAAACCTGGCGATGTGGGTGGCGGCGGAGTCCAGATCTTCGCGCGTTGCCTGCTGGTTTCCTCCGTAGGGAGATTCTTCCATTTGACAAGGAATTCATGAATCGTCTGTACAGGTCTTCCTATCTTCCTAACCCTGTCGGCTAGGATCTCCTCTATTTCTTTGCTATCTCTTTGTTTCAGATCGATGCTCGATCTCATGATTACATTTCGCTGGTCGTCGTCCAGGTCAGGGTGATAAGGCTTCAAGTTGCTCACATGAATTACTGGGTGGATTTTCATCCATGTGGGCAGCGCAACTCTGTAGGAGGTAGCCCCGATCTTTTTAAGGACTTCAATCGGGCCTTCATATTTTCCAACAAGTTGCTGGCCCTTTCGGCTGCACCATCTGATCTATTCTAGTCTCAACTTGATGAGGACTTAATCTCCTGCTCGGAATTGGAGGGGGCGACGCTTCTTGTCCACCCACTTCTTCATATGTTTGGAAGCTTTCTCTAAATATGCCCGGGCTATATCTATTGTCTGCTTCCCTTTTCTTGTGAAGTTTTGAGCTTGAGGGTTTTTGCCTGCATAAGGATGATCAATAATATGTGGTAAGGCCGGTTGTCGTCTATTTACAATTTCGAAGGGACTCTTCCCCGTAGACGAGCTCGTTTGACAATTGAAACAGAATTGGGCAACATCTAGCAGTTGTATCCAGTTCTTCTGGCGAGCGTTGACGAAGTGACATAAATATTCTTCGAGTAAGCAGTTGAACTGTTCCGTCTGTCCATCAGTTTGAGGATGATCGCTCGAAGAGATGTTTAAAGTCGTTCCCAAGAAGGAAAATAATTCGGTCCAAAATGTGTCAATGAATCTATCATCCCTATCACTAATGTTGCTCGACGGAATGCCCCATAACTTGACAATGTGTTTGAAAAATAGTTGGGCTGTTAGTTTAGCCGAGCATAATTTGGGAGTGGGGACAAACGTCGCATATTTCGAGAACCGATCTATGATAACCAAGATGTCGTCATATTCTCTGACTTTTCCAAGGCCTTGTTGGCACAGGTAAAGGTTCCAAGAGTCCCGAGACTTTGGCTTTCTCGACTTTGTCCTGTTGGCAGATGAGGCACGTCTTGGTGTACTTCATGATATTGTCTCGCATATTCGGCCAGAAGTACCCTTTTTTATTAGGGCACATGTTCTTTCCCACCCAAGGTGTCCTGCCCATAAGGTATCATGACATTCCTGAATGAGCTTCTTCCTCAGTTCTCCCGTTCTTGGGACGTATAATCTATTTCCTTTAGTCATTAGAAGGTCTCCCTCGACCCAAAACTGTTCTTTCTTCTCAGCTTTAGCTAGTTCGACGACGGCTTTGGCCGATGGGTCTTTTTGTAAATGTTCTTTGATGATGTCGCGCATCGATCCATTGATCTTACTTGAATGAATATGGGCTAACATGCACAGGGCCACATATTCGCTCTTCCGACTCAACGCATCGGCTGCTTGATTACTCTTTCCTGCCTTGTGTTCGAATTTGAAGTCGATTTTTGCCAACGACTCCTACCACTAGGCTTGTTTTGCCGTCAATTTTTGTTGATCGAAGAAGTGGAAAATGGCGCTGTTATCCATCTTCACTATGAACTATGGTCCCAAGAGTTATTGTCTCCAGACGCGTAGGCAATGGACCATAGCTAGCATTTCTTTTTCGGAGACGGTGTATCTCCATTCAGCATCGTTGAGCTTTCAACTTTCATAAGCGATGGGGTGGCCTTCTTGAATAAGGACACCGCCTAGGGCAAAGTCGGAAGCATCTGTCTCTATTTCAAATGGCTTTGTAACATTGACTAACCCAAGGACAGAACCCCTCGTCATGGTTGCCTTCAGATCTTCAAAGGCCATTTGACATTTATCTAACCACAACCAAGGGTGGTCTTTCTTCAGGAGCTCTATTAATGGGGCGATTCGCCGTGAAAACCCTTCAATGAACCTTCTATAGTAGTTTGCCAATCCTAGGAAGGATCGTACATCGAATATGGAAGTAGGGGTTTTCCACTCTTTGATAGCTTTTATCTTATCACTATCCATGCCGATCTGTCCACAACTGATGACATGTCCAAGGAAGTTGATGCATGTTTGTGCGAAAGCACATTTTTCTTTCTTGACGTACAACTGATTCTGCCGCAACTTGTCAAACACCAGCTTCAAGTACACCTTATGTTCCTCTAGGGTTGTGCTGTATACAACTATGTCGTCGAGGTATACTATGACGAACTGATCCAAGTATTCGTAGAAAACCTAGTTCATTAACGTGCAAAACGTAGCTGGGGCGTTTGTCAAGCCAAAGGGCATTACCAGGAACTCAAAGGCCCCATATCTTGTTACACGCGTCGTCTTGGACTCGTTCCCTTCGGCAATACGTACTTGGTAGTACCCTGATCGTAAGTCCAACTTCGTGAAGTATTTGGCCTCGTGAAGTTGGTCGAACAAGTTAGATATTATCGGTAGTGGGTATTTGTTACGTACTGTCACCTTGTTTAAGGCTCTATAATCTTTGCACAGACGCAACATCCCATCCTTCTTTTTCTTGAATAGTACGGGGGATCCGTAAGGTGCTTTTGCCTGGCGGATGAATCCTGCCCTCAACAACTCATCTAATTGTTTCCTCAATTCGACTAGCTCAAGGGGAGTCATCCGGTACGCGTTCTTCGCTGGGGGTTTAACCCCAAGGAGGAGTTCAATTTCGTGATCAATGCCTCGACGGGGTGGTAATGTTTGTGGTAAGCTCTCTGGCATTATGTTAACATAACTGTTTAGTACCTCCTTGATTTCACTTGGAATAGTTTCCCGAGTGGTCACTTCTTCCATCAGTGGTATAGCCATAAATGTAGGTTTCTCTCGTGCGAGTTCTCTTTTCAATTGTATGGTCGAGATCATTCTAAGATTACCTGGTTGCTTGATGCTTGCAGGTATTACTGTGGGGTTGCGGTCGGTGATCACCAAGCATTTCGCCCCAGTAACATTGGGATAACTTTGTGTTCTAAGAGAAACTCCATCCTAAGTACCACGTCAAAGTCGTCCATGCGAACCACGACAAGGTCCAATTCTCTTGTCCAAGCCCTTAATTTGAAGGGGACTCTTTTGGAAACTCCCACAATAGTTGACAGCTTTAATTTTTCCAGGGTCCTTTTCTATAGTGAGTCCCAATCTTCGTGCTTCTTGATTGACGATGAAGTTGTGGGTCGCTCTTGAGTCTATCAAGGTGCTCTTGCTTGGTCCAGAGTTTATTGTCGCATCCACAAACATGAGACCTTTCTCTATTATCTCCTTCGAGTCGACCTTTCGTTGGAGGGCTGACAAGAATTTGAGCACGCCCATTCGGGGATTGTCTTGATTTTCCTTCTTGTCTAGCATAGTCTCGACTCTTGTGTCGTTGCTCTCTTGAATGGACACTTGGAGTGCACTACGAGAAGCCCGATGAGGATAGTAGGACACTTTGTGGGGGCCTTTACACAACAGGCATTGTAAAGGTGTCGTCGGGTGGTTCCTTTTAGGGTAAGGTCCTCGAGATGTTCCTACTTGGTTATTCTGAGGAGGTCTATCTGTCCACCCACTTGGTCTATCGTTACTTCCGTTTGTTCTATTAGGGCTTCCATTTCGATGACCTGGCAACTTGTATGTTTTGCCCCCAGTGTTTGGGGCCTGTGTTGTTTTTCTTTGGTAAGCCGCTTCGTTCCCATAGTTTAAGAGTCTCTCAGCGCTGGCAATTGCTGTAGCTAGGTCTTGGACCTTTTTCTCATGTACTTTTGTTTTGCACTACGAGAGGCCCGATGAGGACAGTAGGACACTTTGTGGGGGCCTTTACACAACAGGCATTGTAAAGGTGTCGTCGGGTGGTTCCTTTTAGGGTAAGGTCCTCGAGATGTTCCTACTTGGTTGTTCTGAGGAGGTCTATCTGTCCACCCACTTGGTCTATCGTTACTTCCGTTTGTTCTATTAGGGCTTCCATTTCGATGACCTGGCAACTTGTATGTTTTGCCCCCAGTGTTTGGGGCCTGTGTTGTTTTTCTTTGGTAAGCCGCTTCGTTCCCATAGTTTAAGAGTCTCTCAGCGCTGGCAATTGCTGTAGCTAGGTCTTGGACCTTTTTCTCATGTACTTTTGTTTTGCACTACGAGAGGCCCGATGAGGACAGTAGGACACTTTGTGGGGGCCTTTACACAACAGGCATTGTAAAGGTGTCGTCGGGTGGTTCCTTTTAGGGTAAGGTCCTCGAGATGTCCCTACTTGGTTGTTCTGAGGAGGTCTATCTGTCCACCCACTTGGTCTATCGTTACTTCTGTTTGGCCTATTAGGGCTTCCATTTCGATGACCTGGCAGCTTGTATGTTTTGCCCCCAGTGTTTGGGGCCTGTGTTGTTTTTCTTTGGTAAGCCGCTTCGTTCCCATAGTTTAGGAGTCTCTCAGCGCTGGCAATTGCTGTAGCTAGGTCTTGGACCTTTTTCTCATGTACTTTTGTTTTGCACTACGAGAGGCCCGATGAGGACAGTAGGACACTTTGTGGGGGCCTTTACACAACAGGCATTGTAAAGGTGTCGTCGGGTGGTTCCTTTTAGGGTAAGGTCCTCGAGATGTTCCTACTTGGTTGTTCTGAGGAGGTCTATCTGTCCACCCACTTGGTCTATCGTTACTTCCGTTTGTTCTATTAGGGCTTCCATTTCGATGACCTGGCAACTTGTATGTTTTGCCCCCAGTGTTTGGGGCCTGTGTTGTTTTTCTTTGGTAAGCCGCTTCGTTCCCATAGTTTAAGAGTCTCTCAGCGCTGGCAATTGCTGTAGCTAGGTCTTGGACCTTTTTCTCATGTACTTTTGTTTTGCACTACGAGAGGCCCGATGAGGACAGTAGGACACTTTGTGGGGGCCTTTACACAACAGGCATTGTAAAGGTGTCGTCGGGTGGTTCCTTTTAGGGTAAGGTCCTCGAGATGTCCCTACTTGGTTGTTCTGAGGAGGTCTATCTGTCCACCCACTTGGTCTATCGTTACTTCTGTTTGGCCTATTAGGGCTTCCATTTCGATGACCTGGCAGCTTGTATGTTTTGCCCCCAGTGTTTGGGGCCTGTGTTGTTTTTCTTTGGTAAGCCGCTTCGTTCCCACTTGTATGTTTTGCCCCCAGTGTTTGGGGCCTGTGTTGTTTTTCTTTGGTAAGCCGCTTCGTTCCCATAGTTTAGGAGTCTCTCAGCGCTGGCAATTGCTGTAGCTAGGTCTTGGACCTTTTTCTCATGTACTTTTGTTTTGCCCCACGGTTGTAACCCATTTATAAAGAACACCTTGTCCTTCTCTGATGTGCCCCTGAGATCTAGCATCAGGGTCGAGAACTGTCTAACATAGTCCCTTATGCTTCCAGTTTGCTTTAGGTTATTAGTTTTTCCATTGCTAGATGCTCTACGTTTTCGGGGAGGAATTGGTCCGTCAACTCTCTCTTGAGGTCTTCCCACGAGTCTATGGTGCACAATTCATTCTCGATGTCTTGCACCTTCGTACGCCACTAAAGTTTGGCATCATCTATGAGATACATCGAGGCTACTGTCACCTTTATGTCGTCGGTACAAACTGGTGTGGCTTTGAAGTACTGTTCAACATCAAAGATGAAGTTCTCCAACACTTTGGCATCCCAGTTCCCTTTGAAAGGTCTAGGATCTGGGAACTTCAGTTTGTTGGATCCTGTATTAGTTTGCCCAGCAGAAACGTTCTCCACAGCTTTCATGGTCACCTCAATTCGGGTGCTCATGATGGACATCTTTTCTTGGATGTCATCGATAGTTATTCTGAATTCGTCAGTTAATCCATTGTACAAACTCATCCTTGTATTTTGTAGAACATCGAACTCTTTGCCACGTCTCTCCTTGTGCGCGATAGAGCTATTGGGGCTATCATACGGTCTTGGGCTGCTCATAGGAGCAACTTTTTCTTTGAGTGAGGTCACTCAAAACATCAATTTTGCGATTGGCAACCCATCCAGGCGATTACCCATTGTGTCGATTTCTACGACTTCTCTATTCAATTCTATCACCCGTGCTTCCAGGAAGCGGATGGTGTCAGGGACTTCTTTGATGAACAGCATTTCCTCCTCTATTAAAGTAAGTTGATCGACTTGTGATTTGGGTGTCGACTTTGTTATCAACATGTTTTCGGTGTTTGCTATTTCAAGGAGCTTACAAAGCTCTGATACCACTTGTCACAATTGCACTTTTGATGGCAGCGGACTTGCGATTGTGTTGCACTCACTTTTCAACGATAAGTGAGCTAAGCCAATTTGTTCTTGCATCGCCTATGACCAAGTGACGTATGCTCGAGCCTCTAGCCTTAGTTTTAAGAGAAGATTTTAGAAAACGAGGGCAGAGAGAGATTTTTGAAAGAGACGTTATAACCTTGGGTAGGGAGAATTTGACAACTAGTCGTATCCCCCCTATAGTACATTCTGAGGCATTTCATGTCTGACAGGCCAAGACATGATATTTCTGAAACGTCATACTTCCTAAAAATACAAAAATAAAACACTAGAATATGAAAAGACAAAGGGTTGGGCTTGTCATGGGCATGCGGCCATGGCAACATGCGCTCTACCTTCTGAGCTACATCCCCACATTACTTGCACCACAAAATCCTAAATTTTCCGTCATCAATAATATTGAAAATGAAGAAATATCACTACTCAACATGTCATGACTAAGGAAAAATTGAAAAGAAATAACATATTTAATAATAAATAGTTTTATTTTGGAGATGCAGGGTATCAATCCCCGTACCTCTCACATGCAAAGTGCTCTACCATCTGTGCTACATCCTCACGATTTTTACGTCACAAAACCCTAAATGTCTTGTCATCAATAATAGTGAAAATGAAAAAATATCGCTACTCATTATGCCATAAATAAGGAAACATTGAATAGAAATAAAATAGTAATAACAAATAATTTCTTTTAGAGATGCGAGTATGGATCCCCATACATCTCACATGCTAAGAAAGCGATCTAAAATCTAATCTACATTCCCATGATTCTTACATCAGAAAACCCTAAACGTCCCGTCATCAATAATAGTTGTTGAATGATGAAAGTCCCACATCGGCTAATTTAGGGAATGATCATGGGTTTATAATCAATGAATACTCTCTCCATTGGTATGAGGCCTTTTGGGGAACCAAGGCAAAGCCATGAGAGCTTATGCTCAAAGTGGACAATATCATACCATTGTGGAGATCCGTTAATTCCTAACATGGTATCAGAGCCATGCCCTAAACTTAGTCGTGCTAATAGATTGGTAAATCCCCAAATATCGAACAAGGGACTCCAAAAGAAAAGGAGTCAAGCATCCTTGAAGGCAGTAAAAAATTACAAGGACCTCGATTAAGCGGAGGCGTACTTTGTTCAAGGGGGCTAATTTAGGGAGTGATCATGAGTTTAAAGATGCAAGATATCGATCCCCTCGATTAAGCGGAGGCGTACTTTGTTCAAGGGGGCTAATTTAGGGAGTGATCATGAGTTTAAAGATGCGAGATATCGATCCCCAAACCTCTCGCATGCTAAGCGAGCACTCTACCATCTAAGCTACATCCCAACAATACTTGCACCACAAAACCCTAAACATGTCATGACCAAGGATAAATTGAAAAGAAATAGCATATTTAATAATAGATAGTTTTATTTTGGAGATGCAAGGTACCGATCCCCGTACTACCCATACAAGAAGCGAGCGCCCTACCATTTGATAAACTATCCCTACTCATTATGTCGTAAATATGAAAATTTTGAAAAGAAATAATATATTTAATAATCCATTCATTTGGAGATGCAAGGTACCGATCCCCGTACTACCCACACAAGAAGCGAGCGCCATACCATTTGATCTACATCCACACAATTCTTGCATCAGAAAACTCTAAACGTCCTGTCATCAATAATTGAGTAAATGAAAAAATATCTCAGCTCATTATGTCATAAATAAGGAAAGATTGAATAGAAATAAAATATTCATAACAAATAATATCTTTTGGAGATGCAGGGTATAGATCCCCGTACCTTTCGCATGCTACGCAAACGCTCTCCCCGTACCTTTCGCATGCTACGCAACCGCTCTCCCCGTACCTTTCGCATGCTACGCAACCGCTCTCCCCATACCTTTCGCATGCTACGCAACCGCTCCTTCCATTTGGGCTAAATACCCACAATTCTTGAATCACAAAACCCTAAATTTTTCGTCATCAATAATAGTGAAAATGAAGAAATATCGCTACTCAACATGTCATGAGTAAGGGAAAATTGAAAGTAAACAAATATACTTAATAATAGATAGTTTTATTTTGGAGATGCAAGGTATCGATCCCCATACCTCTTTTGCAGACAAAGCGAGCGCTTTACCATCTAAGCTACGTCCCCACGATTCTTATGTTACAAAATCCTAAACGTCTCGTCATCCATAATAGTAAAAATGAAAAACTATCTAGAAATAATATATTTAGTAATCGATTCATTTGGAGAAGCAAGGTATCGTTTCCGTACTTCCCACATGGGAAGCTCTACCATCTGAGCTACATCCGCACGATTCTGACATCAGAAAACCCTAAATATCCCATCATCAGTAATTGTGAAAATGAAAAAAAATATCTCCGTTCATTATGTCATAAATAAGGAAAGATTGAACATAAATAAAATATTAATAGCTGTGAAAATGAAAAAAATATCTTCGCTCATTACGTCATAAATAAAGAAAGATTGAATAGTTTTTTTTAGAGATGCAAGGTATCTTGATCCACATACCTCTCGCATGCTAAGTGAGCACTCTGCCATCTAAACTACATCTCAACAATACTTGAACCACAAAACCCTAAATTTCCCATATTTAATAATAGATAGTTTTATTTTTCAAATGCTGGGTATCGATACTTGTACCTCTCGCATGCAAAGCGAGTGCTCTACCATTTGAGCTACATCCCCACAATTCTCATGTCACAAAATCCTAAATGTCTCATCATCAATAATAGGTCCAAAATGGGAAATCCAAAATGGGAGAAAATTAGGTATAATTTATGAATCATTTCGCCATAGAATGCATTGATATTATTAATCCAATTATTCTTTGGATTATTTTAGGCTTATCAATTCACATTCAAGGTTTCATGGGAATGTATGTATTTAACTTGTGTCATTTGCTTCGTTTTATTCTACAATCTCTCTTGAAGGGGCATTCCAAGAATCAAACTCGAGACCTCTCTCACCCAATGTGAGAATCATACCCCTAGTCCAAATGCCCTTGTTATGCCACTTAAAACATATGTATGAATCATTGGGCCTAGATATTAAGATCGTATTTTATCGTATTGCAGGAAACACATGAAGTCCTCGATGCGCTTGAACTGAAACCTTGGATGTAGAATGTGTCTTGGAGAACAAAACAAGAACATAATAAGAACAAAGAGCTTTCTACTAGACCTAATTAAGATTTGGATAGGCATACTTACTGAAAGTGGGAAACATGAAATGATATTAAGAACATTATCATTATAGTTTTAATCGAATTAATTTTTGTTTTTCTTTTTTTTTTTTCTTTATTTCCTAAGATGGTAAGTATAAAGCCTTGGGATGTAAAGAAAGACTTTAGGTTGCTGCTGAATGGCTTCAGCAAGCCATTGCAAACATACTTAAGTTTTGATATCTCTTTTCTAATTCCTTTATGTCAACTTTGTTGCCCAACAATTGGTGCAGAGAAGTTAAGAGGTATGTTTGAAAATTAAATAATAGGAACAACAAGTTTATATAAATATGATGTCCTTCGATACGAAAAGATTTACACATAGGGGCATTTGAGGTTGCACCCTAAGTGAGGGTCGTACCACTAAACCAAATGTCTTTTCTTAAATACCGAATATTTTTAGCTTCTACTCACATATATTTTTCTCTGAGTGGTTGGACGGCTATAAAATGAAAAGTTGATGGTGTAATATTTTACTTGTAAGGCATGTTATATTGAATTGTTATAATATACAAGGGTTATGAAATAAACCAACAACCCAACAAAGGAAACAAACTAATCAATTTCGGTTGGATTTATTCGGTTAAGCTCATCAGTTTGTTTGATTGAATTCTTCTATTTTGCCTCGTATGACAATAAAATAAAGTTGTATTGAATGCACCTTAGTTTCATTTATGACAAACTCATATGAAACATAGTTGCATTAGTAGTACTCAGAGTTGGAGTCTATAAGTATTTCATGAACCTAAGTGCAAATTATGTTTCATTAAAGATGAGATAAACTTTAGTTAAGTAACGGGAACTTTAAATTACTTCATGTGGAGCTTCAATTACTCTATGCTAGTTACAATCTTTAGGATTGACTAATTGGACACAAGTTCATTGATTTAGGGAAATTTTTGAGTAATTATCAACTACAACTTATGTTTTCAAACTTTTAGGCCATATTTTAGGTTAGTTGGTGTTATGAGTTGTAAACTTGTTTCTTTACATAATATGGATTTTGTTGAACTGTTATTACCGATAAGATGGAGAAAGAAATTGTCTTTGAAATGACTAATAGATCTAGGTTCATCGTCTTTTAACTGTGATTTTGCAAAAAACTTAACTAATATAAACTATCATACCACAACAACTTTAAGGTAAACCAAGAATATATTGTATACATCATGCAAGATGGCAATAAAATGGAGTTAAATTGAACCCACTTTAGTTTCATGGTTGGCGTGTTCAAGATAAAGCATAATTGTATTTATAATATTGAACTTGGAGTCTATAAGATTTTAATGATCTTAAGAGATATTCCTGTTTTATTAGAGGAGACCAACATTATTTAAGGTACTAGGAGTTCAAACTGGCTTAAGAGTTGCGTGCGTGCTCATTTTATCCATGTTCTCCACTTCCTCTCATTTCCTCTTCTTCCTCCATCACATTCTTTATTTCTCTGCCCATTTCTCAATCTCCAACTCATCCTTTCTATATCCCTAACCAATGTGGATTTGAATAAAGAAGGAGAAAGAGAAAGAGAGAGAAGGAAGTCGATATGGAAGAAAAAAATAGTTACAAAAATAAAATAAAAAAACTAATTAAAAGTATAAAAGAAAAGAGTAAAAAAATATAGGAAATCTAGGGTAAATTTTTCATTTTGACCCATCTTTCCTCGGTAGGGGACAGTAAGATTGCTAATTAGAGTTCAATAAATAATAAAAAGAAAGAAAGAAAAAAAAGGTGAAAAAGAAGAATATAACTAGAGTTCAATAAAGAGTTGTTTGATATCAGAGCAGCCGGATTTTAGATTATACAGATTTTTTCTTAGGATAAATAGTCGTATATCTCTATGACTCAGCTCAATGACACGTCTTGTCGTGATCAAGTAAGCAGTCTAATATGAATTCAACTGCTGATCCTTTGTATGTACCCAAAGGACCGATTACAGGAAGCAATGTTAAGAAGATTCAAGAGGCCTATACATTGCATCTTCGAAAGCTAGCTAGTGTACACAAGTTGAAACAAAGACTTTTGAGCCCAAAAATCTTTATAGCATTAGCATATCAAATCAAGAAGATAATGGAGTAGCTGACATTGGAAAGTAATTAAAAGACTTGCCTTTGGTAGTTGAACTACCAATTAAGACAATTATGAATACCTTATTTTCTTCAATTTGTATTTAATAACATTTATTAGTGATTTGTAGTTGGTGGTTGAACTTTATTATGTTAGGGTTAACTTTTGGGTCTATTTAAAGGCATGTAATATTCATGTTTGGAGATGAATTGTTGAATACAAACAAAACCTTTGTGTTTTCTTGATACATTTTTGGTGTTATTCTTTTTCAAATCTTGTTTTAGGTTTGATGTTTAAACGGATTCATTGAATTATTTTGGATCAAGCTAATTATGGAGTGAATAGTCTTGGTATCTAAGAGTGACCATCATAGATACCATCATAGATTCCAAGTTCGATCTCAGAGTCATTCATCTTCTAACCAACTCTTGGTTGGAATCAATCCGTTAAGTTAGCTTTCTCTGTGAACATTTTGCAAGGATTCTAGAAGGACCTCTAGCTTTGCAAAAATCTAGTATTGTTAGTGCTTATCACAATTTAACCCTATTTTGAAGTATATGATATGTTGTAAAACTTGTATGAATTTATTATATGTTTTGAGTTTCGTGGTAGTTATAAAATTTCCTTGGACATTAAAGAGTGAATGTTAACCATATAAGACAATAGTGGATCAAAGTTATAGTGTCTAGATATGGTGAGGAGGAAAAGAGTGGTCGTGAGATATCTCACTAGCCTTAGAAAAACAGAGAGTTGTCGCTGCAGAGTGCGAGACATCTAACCAATGGAATTTTGGTACTAGAAATGATGAAACTGGAGATGGTCCCCAAACGTCTGTATGGACCATTTCCAATCGCACTTTCTTTGGTTCTCTATCAGCCTTTGTGAAGCTAACTCGTTTATATTTTTCCATAACGCAGCTCTCACAAGCACCCATATCAATATATTTTAGGATTTCTAAAACTCCATTAGCAGCCATCATCTTTATTTCTTTGACGCTCATATGTGCAAGTCTATTGACATTACTGATGGTGTTAATATAACACATGCGGAAGCAATTTGGATCTTAGGCACTTTTAGAACATCAATTATAGTAAATAACTAGCATGTTCATAAGTATTAAAATTTAATGAGTTTAAATACAAACTTTTTGTAGTTTAAACTCCTTTTTCCTCATGAACCGGTTTTGAACCACCACCAGTGTCTTCTCCACTATCCTCCGGCCTTAGAACGGGATTGTGGAATCCGGTGAGTGACTAAACTTGGGAGGGATTTTGTATATGTGAAGAGAGTGTTTGTGAGAGGTTTTTCTCAAGGTTTTTTTTTTTACCAAGAAGAAGACCTCCAATGTATCATGATCACTCTATTTAAAGAGTCATGTTTGCATGTTCATGAAAATTTGAGATCACCAAATTTTGACACTTAAAATTCCACTCACATGTTTGGGATTATGTGGCAAGCATGCATGTGAGTTAACCAAATTTTGACACTCAAAATTCCACTCAAACTTGTGGGGTTTATTTGGCAAGCATGCAAGTTTGGTTAAACAAAATTTTCACACCTCAAAATTCCACTAACATGGATTTTTCCATTAAATAAAGTCAACATTTTGACTTTCTTCATTTTAATTCAACAATTAATTTAAATAATGAATTTCAAATTAAAGTAACATTAAATGATAATTAAACTATTTAATTAATATTTAATATTAATTCAAATGCCAATCCCAATCAATTTCGACACATAATTGATTAAGATATTTAAATCTTATTTAACCATCTCAGATTCTCTCTTTTTGTTTAATTCGTAAATAAAACAAAAATGCGGTTAAATATATCGTATATATGTAGCGCATATTCCTTAATTTGAATTCGAACACTTCGAACTCACTCGTCACACTATTCTATGGTTTAGTCGATATGAGCTAGCAAAGGGACCTAATGGACCTATAGATCATGGGCTCCAACGATCCAAGATTAATCGGTTAAACTCATTAACCTTATTAACCAACATTCGTTAACTACTAGTACACTCCACTATAGCCTAGTAGTTGCACTCGCCTCACTATAGATATATTTCTGTCCATTTGATATAACCATGATTAGTAAGTTGATCCTTCACAGGTTGTTCGTAACTAGAGCTGGGTCAATTTACCATTTTACCCCTGAAGTTACTTCTTGTTCCTTATGTCTCACTGTCCTCTAATGAACAATTGGTTTGTGGTCCAACTAGTAAACCGAATCTCTCTCAGGCCAATGAGAGGGTGGGACCCCTTGTTCAAGACCTGGAGTCAGTGCTTAAGGGAACTACCTCTCTTCTATTTTTAAAAGTGGCTAGGAGCGAATTCCATCTTACACCCCACATCCCCAGCCATTCAACCAGTCTTACCCCTGAAATGGGAGGCCTATTGAGTTGGCGAACTAGAGCCACTCTCACTCATGCAAATCTAAGGATAATTCCAAATAAACAGAAGTTCATGGTTAGCTCAGGATTAAAACCGAGTTACCTAGGTTATCGAATGAAAAGAAAATCAATCTCAACAGTAAACGACATTATAAAGTGAGAGTGGTTTTCTTCATAGTCCGATCTTATGCAATACTCATTGCATAGGACGCCCCCACTCACATGTCTCCACATGTACAATTTAGTGATCACATTGTTTATATCATATACAAAAGTGGGCCGCATCCATAGTGTCCCTAGAATAAGGTACTCAACCTTATCCTTATACTATAGATCATTTTGACTATATACTTGAACTTGATCCACTCTTATGTCTCTACATATAGTTCAAGTAATCATACTATAACCAGAGTGTTCTTAATGTATTGGATTTAGATTAATGATCGTAAAGTTCACTTTATTCAATAACAATCTTTACTGAATAAACAACAATAATAACTTTATTGAAAATAGAATATGTTTTTGTTTACAAACTATGAGTTTTAGAACATAAAACCCAACAATTACTGTAGGATGTATAAACATGGTTGCTATTGCTACGAGGTGTGTATAGGATTCACCCTACAGTGGTGTATAGGGTTTCAGATTTTATGTCATGCTACCACCATAACACCCTTCACAATCTTCCCCAAACTCTTTCGAAACTCGGCTGCAAAACCTGTGCTATCCAACTGACCAATAGAGATCAAATTCTTCTTGAGATTAAGAATATATTTGATATCCTATAATATCCACTCATTTCTTGCTAGAGTTTGTATGCAGACATCTCTCTTCCCTTCAATCTCCAACGTTTTGTTATCGACAAGATACACCTTCCCAAAATTTCCTTATTTGAAATTTTGAAACAATTCCTTACATGAAGACAAATGAAACGAAGCAACTGAATCTAAAATCCAGAATTCAATTGGGCTGTTCACACTAAGAATTAGAGCATCCTTAGTATCTTCTACTGAATAGATAGAATCATTGTCATCTTCAAATTTGTGATTTTGTTTTTCTTCAATTTTGTACCATCTGTCCGAAAGTGTCATTTTTCTCCACGTTTGGTTTGTTTAGAGATTTTTATCAGTTCCTTGATTTTGATCGCCCATGTTTGTTTGGGCTCTTTGATTTACTTCTTTCTTTTTGATCAACATTGAGAGCATTGCCTGATGAATCTCCAATTTCCCATTTGGGAATATTTTTGCTGACATCTCGAATTCAAACTTCAGTTTATCAAATCCTCGTGAACTATTGATTGCAGCAACAACAGTATACCACAACTCGGGTAAAGATGACATCAAAATCAATGCTTTAATTTCATTTTTGAACATAATTTCCACCAAGCTCAATTGACTTTCAATCACGTTGAACTAATTTATATGATCTGCAACAAAGCTACCTTAAGACATTTGTAGATTAAACAACCTCTACATCAAATACACTGTAACACCCAAAAAATGAAGGAAAGGCACCTAAGCAAGACCCAAAGAATCGAAGGAAAGAAATTGTTTGGATTAAGCCAGGAAAGGGGTCTTAGTAAGTCATTTCTAGACCTTAGGAAGTTATCTTAAGGACTTAAGATCTTTGAAGAAGGATTGGGAATGAAAGCCTCAGCGAAAAAGACAAAAAAGTCATTTTTCCAATTATCAAGGATCTTTGTAGATTTTTAATTCCTTATCTATAAGGAATTTCAAGATGATCAAGAAGGAAAAAATGGCCAACAAGGGATGAAGAATGTTTAGGGAAAATTATGGATTATTCGAGAAAATAATAATAAAATATTCTGAAAGTGGGCAAATTACCAAAATACCCTTGAAGTTAAGGATAATTATGGATTTGCAATTCTGCTAAAAAAATTAGAACCTTCACAGTACCTTCTGCACAAAATTCTTTGAATCTCGACTCTCAGGCGTTGGATCTCCTCCAAACCTGGATATATTCTAGAACACTCACGGATCATCACATCCAACGGCTAGGATTAAAACCAAAGTCGGTGAGTCTCTGATCGGAGTAGATATTTCCGACGAATTTTCCAGAAAATCCAACCGATAATTCACGATGATTCTGGAGCTCCCAATGTCAATTTAAGTTTCCCCTATAAATTATGAGGTTGGGGCAATCGTTTGGAATAAGAATCGAGCAAGTTTGAGCTCCAAGTCGTTGGCAATAAGTGTTTAGATTTTCGATCTCCTACTCTCGAGTTTCTTCTAAATTCGAGAGCAATTCTCCACCATTTCCTTTCAAACTTGTTCCTATTGCTTTTAAACAAGATTACCCACAAGTTCTATGAAGGAATAGAGTCCTGAAAGTGCCTAGAAATAATTCCCCCAATCCAATCTTCCATTAAAGAGCTTCAAGGAAAACTCAAAATTCTAATCCGAGGATGTACAAGTATTCTTCGAGAAAGGGTGAGCCCAATAGGTTTCTACACCTCCAGAGAATGTTTCCATAGAAGACCACGAAGAGAAATAACCTCAGGAACGTTCCCAATTGAAGAAAATCTGTTTCGGGTTTAAATTGGGGGTAAGTGTCGAATTCCTATCTACAGCCTCTTTTCCTTCAAATTAAGGATTCCTCTAGCTTCATAGGAAGAATTCGAGTAACTTTTCTGAAGGAATGGAGAGCTGAAACATCGTAGAACAAGATACCGAAGAGATCAAAAATTGGAGGTGTCGGGTAACTTGCAGACCGAGAGTGGTTTCTCAAAATTAAGATCCCACACTCAAAGTTGTTCCTCCAAATCAATTCCTTTATCTTGACGGAATAATAAGGAAGAGGTTTCGTGAAGAAATCAAGCCTCGAAAACCCCTAGAATCGGCAACCCAATAAGAAATCCTCTACTTTTTACTCGGGCGAGAAATCATATTTTGGACAAACTTTGGAAGCAAACATCTTAGGCTACGATCCATGAAAAGGTATGAAATCAATCCCTAGCTCTTCCTTGTAATACCGTCATTAAGTTTTATGAAGGAATCGAGGGGAGAAACGGCATGATAGGAGCTAGGGAGGGCGAGTTTCAGACGGCGGCGCGAATGGTCGCACGCGTCTTCTTCCCATATGGAGGAAGAAGACGATGACGTGGCTGGTTCAGTTGAACCAGTCATGTCAACCCAAGACTCGACCTTCCCTCGAGTTTTCTCAATTTTATCCCCCTTCTAGACTGGTTCTCATGAAAAACCTTATGGTTCCAGAAAGTAGACACAATAAGGAGTCTGTGAAAGGAAATTTGAGGTAATTTGGGTACGGAAAGCTCAAGAACGAAGGTCCCAAACGTCGACAACGAGGTAAGTAGCCACCTTGGACTTTTTGTTAAGAAATACTTGTAGGGATCACTTGGATTTCCATATGAACCCTAAACCAAGTATGAAATTAGGATATATGAAAGAAAAACCCTAGGAACCGTAAGTTAAGACCTTGAACCGAATAAATTGCTCGAGATTTAGGTAACGTTAAAATAATCTACTAGATGAACTCTGCTGCCTATGAAATTTTAAGGCTAAGGATACTATAGCATGTTGAGGTTATATATGAAGTTTAATAGTCATTGGATAAGGATAAGTAGGTAAACCAAGAAATTGTGCAAAATGACCATAATGCCCCTAAGGACATCTACCTACGGTTCATGACCTAGATGACCTCCAAATGCTATGAAACCCTGAAGTAGATCTTATTTTATGATGTTTGATGATTTGGTGAAGTTTGAAAAGCCATTGGAACACGATAAGTAGCAAAACCAAGAATTAGGTGTAAAATGACCAAAATGCCCCTAGGACTACTTCAGAGATTTTAAGGTCTATACGTGCTTCAAATGATTTGCTACTTTTTATAAGGTCGATTAGAACGTCATAAAGATAAGTTTGAGGTTTCAAGTTGATTGGAGTAAGTTTGGAACCTAAACCAAGTTAGGATCAAAGAAACACCTAAAGGAAACACCACAAGACTTTAGACTCTTCTAGAACTCTCTAAAGAACTCCCTAGGAATCTATGGCCTTCTAGAAAAACTTACACTAAGATGGGTTCATTGGGTTACAAATAAAAGTTACAACTTATGCCTCAAAAAATGAAGGGCCTTAGAAACTTACAGGATTAAGAACCAAGAACAACAACATACAAGCTTTACAACTACCTAAGTAAGAAGAATGCTAGGTACCACTAAAGGACGAGGGACTAAGGTCCCCAAACTCAGAAACAAAAATTCAAGAATGCTAGGTAATACTCTAATCATGTCCAAAGTGACCCATGACCTCCCACCAAGCGGTGCCCAAGAATTCTTCTTCTAGGTGGGATGCCCTACACTATGTTTCCTTTACAGGATGTCATGCCTCAAGTTTCTCTCACCTAGAAGAGATGCCCTGCAAACTTGCAGAATGCCATGTTTAAGTATGCACCGAGCAAGTGACCTTTACGGTCTATTAAAGGGAGTAGTCTAAAGTCACGGAGGAACAAGAAGAGAGTACGTTACCTTAGCCATGAATCAAGAACCTCCTAAGATCTCCCATGGTACAGCATGCTCATGACTTAGACTACGCTATTTGGAATGCATGAAGCCTTGAGGGTAGGTTAAGCAGACTATATTATAGGGCATGCCCTTGATGCAGTATTAAGACTACATCGCTTGAAACATAAGAAGCCTTGGATGTAGGTTTTCAGACTATGTCGCTTGGAACGCATGAAGCCTTGGGCATAGGATTAAGCAGACCGTATCGAAGGGCAAGCCCTAAGATTCGGTAAGACTACATCGCTTGGAACGCATGAAGCCTTGGACGTAGGTTAAGGCTGTGTCGCTTGGAATGCAGGAAGCCTTGGACACAGGATTGTCAGGTGCATGTCTAGTGCCGTAAATCCTAGGGGGAGTATCTTGGAGAACGAATCAAGAACAAAACAAGAACCAAGAAAGTACCAAGAACAAGAGAAAGATCAAGGAATAGAACAAGAATCAAGATCCAAGTTCTAAGGACAAGAACCAGGAACAAAGGACCAAGAACCAAGAACCATAGTACTAAGGCCTTTAAAGGAAAACCAAGGTTTTAGGATTCAAGAACCAAGGTCCTTAAGAAAGATCAAGATAAGAACCCCAAGTCAAGAACAAGAATTAGAGGGCCTAAGTACTTGCAACAAGAACAAGATCAAGAACAAGCAAGAAGAAAGAATGTGGTACCCTAGCATATCAAGGACACGATTAAGAGTCTACAAGTAGGCTACTTACTGAGTCTTGTACTCATTTGTTATTCTCCATTTTTTTTTTCAGGTGATAAGGAGCTGGTCAAGGACGGGAGCAGACTCTGGAGCAGGTGCCATAGACAAACCTCACCCGTCGTCTTCAACCCTTTGTTTTAAAATGTTTTGTGTCTGTTCCTTATTTGTGTTTTAACCATTACGTCGTATTTTAAATTAGTAATGTGCACGCACTATTTTGGTATAATGAAAATTATGTTTTAAATTTTAATGGTTTTATCAAGAAGGAAAAATTTACCTACCTTTTTGAGTCATTGTGTCAGCACGGTCCTTACATACACCTTGTTCATAGCCGACAAATTTTTGTACATATTTTACAACACCTTCAATAGGCCTGATGTCGTCTTCTCTTTGATGATGTTGAACGTCATATTTCTAGACAGCGTCAACCAAATCAACCCTAAGGCGTGACGATCCTTGAGCTTCCACTCCTCTGTGGTCATGGTATCCGACTTCACCCCTAAAGAGGTTTCTGAAGATCTTTCTAGTACAGATAATCTTCAATCTGCATCTTCTAGAAACTGATATCGAATCCATCAAACTTTTCCATTCCAGTTTTTGAACTTTTCATCTTCACAGATCATGGTGAATCTTGCCTCGCTCTGATACCAGTTATTAGGATCACACAACAAAGCACACACTCGATCGAAATGAACACGAAAAATATGATAGAGAAAATGTAAGGAGAAATATTGACTAAAGGTTTTGTCTTAATGACTTTAGGCATGTAAATAAAGGATATGAAGAATTAGAAATGTACATTTTGAAAGAATTGAGTGATGGGTAAATTTATGATTTCAGTTTATTATATATATATATATATATATATAAAGCTTTAATAGATATAACCGCCTACTATATATAAATATTTAGTAAATATATCTCTATCAGATTTTAACTATCAATAGTCAGCCTCCATATTCAACCTTATATAGCACACATAGTAAGTTTTTAGAGGAGAGTTGGAAGAAAAATAAGCCAATGGAGGCTATCAATTTCTTTATGCAACTTTTAGCCAAGAAGTCGGAAAATCGCGAAATTACTCATCCATAATGAATATCATCCTTTTAAACCAATTTGTACAACTTTATGGCTATGAGAGGAACAACTTTGGTTAAGAAATCAAAGGCTAAAAGATGTTGGAACGTTCGAACCCATCAATTTACTTTCGGTAAACGTTTTAAGTTTGAAATTTAGAAATTAGAGTCTAAAATTCTTCATCTAGAGATTGATTCATTTAATGAGTCTTATACAATTAGCTATAGGGTAAGTTAAGGAACACAATTGAAGAAGAAATCAAGAGGAGATGAGCTCTCAATCATTCAAACTGCAAGCATCTTGGAATTATTTTTCTTGGTAAGTTCATTATCAAGCTGGAGACTTGGTAAGTTACATGCCTAGTAGTAATGGAGTCTAACCCGACTTGGTAAATTTTCTTGGTAAGTTACATGCCTGGTAGTAACGGAGTCTAACATGACGATCATTCAGACAAACATCCACCAACCAAGAGGGGTGAAAATGATGACGATAGTACAATTGAGAAAGAAATCTTAGCCATGATGAATCTACGCTTGCTGCCATTGTTTTATTTGAAAAGGGGAACTCGAGTGAACCAGCCCACTACATGAATACCACGACGCAAAACAAGAAGGTTAGATAATGAGTTTATTCTCACCCGGAGAGATAAATCACAAGATTAGCTTTAAATTTGGATAGGTATGTCAATTGAAAGTGAGAAACACAAAATGATGTTAAGAGCAAACATTCTCTTCCGAAAGGGGTGAATTGGGTCACTCTTGGTTATCAAACTGGAGACCTTTTGCACCAAAAGCAAGAATCATACCACTAAATCAAATGCCCTTATTATGGACTTTATATTAAGTTGTTTATTCAAGGTATCGTCGTTATTTTATTTATTTTCTTTTGTTATTAGAAATTATTTACAGGGTTTCATTTATTTTCTTTTGTTATTATATCTTTTAGATCTAGGGTTTCATTTATTTTCTTTTGTTATTATATCTTTTAGATCTAGACCGTTGCGATATTAAAAGCATTATCATTATAGTTTTAATGGCCTTTAACTTTAGTTTTTCTTCTTTTTTTCATGGTTTATTAAGAATGTAAGAAGATGATAAGTACAAATTCCCATACTAAAAAAAAGATTAAGAGATAGGGGCATCCCGACAATAATTGCCTTAACTTTTGTTTTTCTTCTTTTTTTCATGGTTTATTAAGATGGTAAGATGGTAAGTATAAATTCCCATACTAAAAAAAAGATTAAGAGATAAGGGCATCCTGAGAATAATATCACTAGACAACCCAACATTTTTAGCTCCTACTCAATAAGTTTTTTCTCTTTAAGTTTGAAATCTATTTTCCTGGGGGTTGTTGGACTATAAAACAAAAAGTTGATGGTCTAGTATTTTACTTGTTTGTAAGTAAGGCATGTAATATTGAATTGTTCTAATTTATAAGGGTTATCAAATAAACCAACTACCCAACAAAGGAAACAAACTAATCAGTTTTGTTAGATTGATTCGGTTCAGTTCATTAGTTTGTTTGATTTAGTTCTTCTATTTTGCCTCGTATGGCAAGAAAATAAAGTTAGTACAACTTAAAGAGTTGGAGTCTATAAGCATTTCATGAACTTAAGTACAACTCAGACTTCATTAAAGACGAGATAAACTTTAGTTAAGTAACTAGAACTTTAAATTACTTCAGGTGGAGCTTTAATTGCTCTATGCTAGTTACAATCTTTAGGATTGACTAATTGGACACATGTTCTTGAATTTAGGGGATTGTTTTATGTAATATTCAACTACAACTTATGTTTTCAAATTTTTAGGTCATAATTTAGGTAGTAGGTGTTATATTATGGATGAACACTAGAGTTTCTATCCAGTTCACCACAACTACTGTAGTATTTATTTGAAGGCTATAATTGTCATCTATGTTGTATCGTAATAAGATTTGTTTTGATGAAATTTTAGTTAAAGTTGCATATTTTACTTCTTAGGAGTAAAAAATTTGTTTCTTTTCATAATATCAATTTAGTTGGAGTGTTATACGGATAAATAGACCCAAGTTCATTGTTGTTGTCGTCTACTTGTGATTTTGCAAAAAGCTTAACTAATATGAAATATCAAGGTAAATCAAGAATATATCCTACACATCATTCAAGATGACAATAAAATGGAGAACGCACTTTTAGTTTCCTGTTTGAAAGGTTCAAGATAAAGCATAATTGTATTAATGATATTAAAGAGACATTCATGTTTTATTAAAAGAGATCAACTTCGAGTTTAAACTACTTCCATTGTAATTTCAATCACTCTACCAAAATTACAAATTTAGGGTTGGCTACTCTAACTTTATGTTATAATTTAGGTAGTAACCATTATAATATTAATGAGCATAAGAGTTACAATTATTTCATGGACCATATGTATTATAGTTAAAAGAATATATATATATATATATATATATATTATGTATGTCGAGGTCTGGATAAAGCACAAAGTAGCAAGGAACACCATTGTCGACTCTAGAACCACCCACAACTCATGATCGAGACCAATGCAAAATATTTTAGCATCCTTTGGCATCGAGATATAGGAAAGATGAACACCGTCAAATTAGATGCTTTACCTGTTTTAAGAGTCACAATGAGAACTCTAATCAAGCTGGAGCCTTGGACTAGGCAAATCATTATGTGATAGTTGAAATGGATGGCTTCGACGTCGTCTTATGGATGACCGTCCTACTGGAACACTAAATCATTTACATGTTCTTAGCAAAATGCCTAGTAGTAATGGAGTCTAATCCGACTATCATTTAGAAAAACATCCATCAATCAAGAGGGGTGAAAATGATGTCGATACTACACTTGAGAAAGAATCTTAGCCACGATGAATCTACGTTTGCTGCTATTGTTGTAATTGAAAGGGGAGCTCGAGTCAGCCAACCTCAATAGAAACCTTGTTGCCATTACATGAACATCACGACGCAAAATAAGAAGGTCAGATAATGGATTTATCCCTACCAGGAGAGATAAATCACAAGATTAGTTTTATGTTACAGTCGAGATCGCCTGCCACAAACAAATGTCATGCGGTTGAGCCTGAGCTAGCTTAATTCTATGAAAAGCTAAATGACTTGTTAATAGTCTAGTTTATTAGACCCGCAAAGGCTCTTGTCAGTGATCACTCAAATGCTGGGCAAAGACACCAAGCCAACGCCTCTATTGGAGAAGGAAGAAAAAAATAAGCCATTGAAGCAACACATGTTCACACAGAAATACCAAACGGATGAAGAGAAGGGTCAATCGGAAGCGTCAACAACAACAATTTCAAGAAAAATAGAGAGTTCATAATGTCATATCAACTTTGAGTTCAAAGCAACAAGAACCAAAGACTGGTGCGAAAATACTATGGACTAGTCGAAGTTATCCACAAGATTATGAAGACATCATATAGCAACGCCTCTTCGGAGAAGGAAGAAAAAAACAAGCCACTGAAGCAACACATGTTCACACAGAAATACCAGACGGATGAAGAGAAGGGTTAGTCGAAAGCGTCAACAACAACAATTTCAAGAAAAATAGAGATAACAATAAGTTAATGTCATATCAACTTCGAGTCAAAGTTATCCACAAGATTATGAAGACATCAAGCAGGAGTTGGTTGGTAGGTTACCATTATTGTTGTGCCAATAGTGTATTGACTAGTTATCTAGTATTGTCTCACACTTCTGAGAGAATCTTAAGTCTTCTAATCTTCTTTTTTTCTTTTTTTCAAACATGCATGTGAATTATTTCTTTATTCAAATTGTTGGGAGCATTTCAAGAATCAAACTTGAAACCTCTGGTACCCGAAGCGAGAATCATACCACTAGACCAAATGCTCTTATAGTAGATCTTTTGACTATTTACGTGAGTTGGGCTTAGAGCATGCGTGTAGGTCTAAAATGAAATGGTTGGATGCAAGCTACGAATGAGGGTTGGGCCACGGAAGATTTTTTTCTTTACCACAAATGAACTTTAGGCTAGTGAATCTCAAATTTTAGTTCAAACAGACCCAAAATCGAACCTACTAGTTCTTCTTCCTTATATGACTCACTGAAAATTTTGGTGTCCTTCTCATTCCTATTCTCTTTTTTGCCTCTTCTTGCTCTTTGAAACTTCTTTAAATGTTATTTTTCACTGGTTATTTGGGCGCATCTTCCTTAAAAGGATTGTGACGACAAATGACCTAGGTAAAACTACTATTGGGAGATCAGTGCAATAGAGAATCTGTGCCCCTTAACATGACAAAGAGTTCATAGAAAACAATATTATAGAACAATTTGTGTAGGTTGAGGGTGTAATGCCTTTGAAGTTAGGGTCAAGGCTATATCAAAATTCTACAATAGAAAATAAATGGTACTACCATCATCTTCTTTTGCAAGGCTTTCTCAAGCCCTCTTGGAATAATTTGAAAGTGGTATTGTAACGATTCAGATTTTCCATTTTTGCCTTGTTTGGTTAAGATTTTATTTTTTTTATTTCTATAAATGACATATCATGTTATGCATTTATTCTTGCAAGGTGCAATTTTAAACCAGGAAGTTATTACCGAAATGGAAATGGAAAAGATTTAGGTTTCTGGAATAAAAATAAAATCAAATAAAAATAGAATAAATAATTAAATGTAATCTCCCCGGAAATCAAGAGATTTCCCGAGAGACTCATATTTTGCCTAATAGAAATATTCTTATTTCTCAAAATTTTCTTATTCTAAAACTCTAGATGCCTTATTGGTAAATGTCTTGAGATTAGTTTTATATTCCTATGCCCAACCTTTTACTTCCCTTGAAAACGATTTTCTCTCCAAACTTTCCTACGGAACGTTGGGTTGCTTTCGGAGGAAGAATCGAGTAGAAGTAAGGCATTGATGTTGGGATCATTGTGTCATGTTGTGGGATTGTCGGCGCGTCGCCGGAATCGGGGAGGCAGAAACTAGAGTTTTGTCACTTGTCGGGTAAGGAAGGCAAGGTTTTTGGAATAGGGTCGAGCCGCAGACGCACACCCAGCAGCTCCGGCAGCTTCGCACACGTACACAGTGCGGGTCGGCTCGCACGTGTACGAAATCGGTTCGGTTCCGTCAATTTCCGCAGCTCGACCTGGTGGCTTAGTTGGCCGGCTCGGCAACTAGGCTTAGCGGCAAGGTATCACTATAATATATCGATTCCAAGGTTTTTGGCCCCTCCGAAGCTGTTTCTGCCCTTAGTTTTACCATCCCAGGTTAGTATGGTTCCTAAACGTTAAAGACAGCTTAGGTCGGGGCTTTATTTTGATAAATAGCATGAAGTTTAGCTAGGGTACCTTATGAAAGGTTCTAAATTTTTATGTGGTTATCATAGGACATATTTAACCGCTGGGATTCGCTTGTTGTGAGTGACTTCAACCAAGACCATTGAGGTAAGTGACCTTACTATTGGAGTTAGCTTTCTACGTGTTGTATGATGGTGCGTGCCCTGTGGGCCCCTGCATGCACCATATTTTATGTGATGTATAGATTGTGTATGTTATGTGATGTATGAACTTGTGTTGAATGTTGACTGTTGACTATTTATGTTATGTCATGAATGAGATGTTAGTATTATATGCCATGAATATGTTGATTGATGCCATAGATACACGTAGAATTATCGAGTCATGTCATGAGATGTTTATTTAACTGGAATGTTTATGTAATATGCCATGTAATGTAAGTCATGTGAGATGCCATGTGATGTAAGAAACGTAAATGCGATGTTAGCACTGCTTATGTAATGCCATGTTGGATATGTTAAGGGACCTCATGCATATATGTATGTCACATGCATCGGGATTCTTCCTCTTTATGATACGAAAGAATGAAATACGATATTTATGTTCGCCATAATATCATGCGAGCCCTTTTTTGTTCTATGGTGTTCGGCTACGTGTAACATGTTGTGCCTGACCAAGTCAGGCCAGGGGGTATGTTTATGAGCCCGCCTGGTGGGTTCATGTTCACGTACATGGGCCATGTGTGAAGGAGTACCACACATTCAACCCTACCCGGAATAGAAAAGTGCCCAAGGCTATGAAAAGTTTTTGAAAAGTTAGGTCCCGCTCATATGTTGCATGTGTTTGCATTCCTAACCCCAACAGTGGGGTGACTTACTGAGTATTTCATAAAATACTCGAGCAACGTGCTACCTTCATTTTCCAGGTAAAGGCAAGGCGCCAATGTACGGTTGACGGCAGAGCTGAGGCCACCCTGGAAGTTGGAGACGGGATATTTTTAGGAGTTTACTTTTATTAGACTGTTTTAAGTTATAGAATTGAGTATTGTTTTATCTGGATTTATTTTGAATTCAGTATTGAAGGTTTATTTTCGGAGTTTAGGTTTTGTTTTAGATTCATGAATATTTATGAAAGACTCTTTCAAGGTTATTTATGATGAGCTTTCTCTTAATGAGATAAGAATGCATGGGTGACGTCACTAATTAGGTTAAAGAAAATTAGGGGCGTTACAGGTATCCTCGTAGTTTCCAAGATTGGAAGAGAATCTTACGTACACAATTCTGTATTCTTGTTACTTGCTTTGCTCTCTTCAATTAAAATATTATAAAGACATATATAATCATACCACTAGACCAAATGCCCTTGTAGTTAATCTATCATTTTTAGTTTCTAGTCCATATGTTTTATTAGCCTCTATATTTAAAATTTATCCACATATTTTTGTGCTTTAGAACTACCTTGTACCTTTGAGATTATGAATGACTCAGCTCAAATTATTTGGGTTGAAGCTGCATTGCCACTAAAGCATATGTGCATTCCTTTGGGATTTACTTCGTCCCTTTCACAATTTTACTACGTTGAGCATTCTTTGCTACCATTTAACAATAAGCATTCTTTACTACCATTTAACAATATTTATAATGGGATTGCTATATTGTAGCTTTAAGATTATGAATGACTCAGCTCAAATTATTTTGGTTGAAGCTGCATTGCCACTAAAACATATGTGCGTTCCTTTGGGATTTACTTCGTCCCTTTCACAATTTTACTACGTTGAGCATTCTTTGCTACCATTTAACAATAGTTATAATGGGATTGCTATCTCATGTTAGAAACGCTACCATTTAACAATATTTATAATGGGATTGCTATCTCATGGTAGAAAAAACGTGCGAGTAAATGTAATCTCAAATTAGAATCATAATCATATGACCAATCTCACTATTGTCATATGACCTCTCACACCCTAAGCAAGAATAATACTACTAGACGAAATTTTCCTTCTTGAACATCTATCATTTTTAGCTCTCACTTGATATGATTTTTTCTCTCAAGTTTGAAATCTATATTTCTTGGGAGCGGAGGGGCTAAAAGCATTTTGTTGAGCTTTTCAATCATGAATAACTTTTATGTATTTAATTAGAATACTCTATTCACGTGAGGTACGTCTTTTTGTATAGGTGGAAGTTCAAGGATTTAACGGAAAGAAAATCATCAACCCTTTACAATACACGAAATTCTTAATTAATCATCAACCCTTTATAATCAATACACAGAATTCTTAATTAATAAATTGTTTTACCTACAAGAACACAATGTGAAACAAATTAAGTGCGTTGGATTGATACATTATTTAGGTCTTTTAAGTCACATCCAAAGCAAGAATCAATCATACCACTAGACCAAATGTCTTTGTTGTGGACTTCATATTCAAGTGTCCATTGAACATATCATCATTATTTCATTTACTTTATTTCATCTTCATATAAATTGTTAATAGAATCAATTGACTTGTTGATCATTCATATAAATTGTTAATAGAATCAATTGACTTGTTGATCATTAATCATTTTTTAAGTAAGACTAATGGAGATGCAGGCAATCGATCCCCATACCTCTCACATGCAAAAAGAGCACTCTACCATCTTAGCTACATCCCCACAATTCTTACATCACAAAACCCATACGTCCCGTCATCAATAATACTGAAAAATGAAAAGCTAAATAGTGAAAATAAAAGACTACCTCTCCTCATTATGTCATAAATAAATAAAAAATTGAAAGGAAATAATATATTTAACAATTGATAGTATTCTTTGGAGATGCATGGTAACAAGCTAAATAGTGAAAATGAAAGACTATCTCTCCTCACTATGTCATAAATAAAATATAAAAAAAATTGAAAGAAAATAATATATTTAACAATAGAATACTAAATGAAAGACTATCTCCTCGTTATGTCATAAATAAATAAATAAAAATTGAAAGGAAATAATATATTTGACAATTGACCGGGTAATAAGCTAAATTGTGAAAACAAAAAGCTAAATAGTGAAAATGAAAGACTATCTCTCCACATTATGTCATAAATAAAAAAAATGGAAATAATATATTTAACAATAGAATACTAAATGAAATGAAAGACTATCTCTCCTTGTTATGTCATAAATAAATAAAAAATGGAAATAATATATTTAACAATAGAATACTAAATGAAAGACTATCTCTCCTCATTATGTTATAAATAAAAAAAAATGGAAATAATATATTTAACAATGAAAGACTATCTCTCCTCATTATGTCATAAATAAAAAAAAATAAAAAACATAGAAATAATATATTTAACAATAGAAGAATAAAGGAAAGACTATCTCTCTTCACTATGTCATAAATAAATAAAAAAATTGAAAAGAAATAATATATTTAACAGGATCCCGGGCACCTCTCACATGCAAGAGGATTGCTCTACCACTAAACTTTGTATGTTTTTAACTTGTGTTATTTTAATGTGTATTTAATTTACTTGGTCTTTAATTCTACAATCTCTGGAAGGGGCATTCAAAGAATTGAACTCAAGACCTCTCGCACCCAAAGCAAGAATCATACCACTAGACCAAATGCCCTTATTATACATTTTGAAACGTATGTATGAACCCTTGGGCCTAGGTATTAAGGTCGTATTTTGTTGTATTGCAGGAAACACATGAAGTCCTCGATGAGAATATGTCGTTGAGAATAAAACAAGAACATAATAAGAACAGAGAGCTTTCTTCTTCATTTTTTTTTCTTTGTTTCCTAAAATGGTAAGTATAAAGTCTTGGAATGTAAAAAAAACTTTTTACTATTTGTTGCCCAACAATTGGTGTACAGAAGTTAAGAGGTATGTTTGATAATTGTAACAGGTATGTTTAATAATAGGAACAAAAGGTTTATATTAATACGAAGTCTTTCAATAAGTAAAAAATTTAGATATAGGGGCATTACAAGAATTGAACTCAAAACCTCTTGCACCGTAAGTGAGAATCATACCACCAAACCAAATATTTTTAGCTTCTACTCAAATATATTTTTCTCCGAGTGGTTGGACGGCTGTAAAATGAAAAGTTGAAGTTATAATATACCAGGGTTATCAAATAAATCCACAACCCAACAAATGAAACAAACTAATCAATTTAGGTTGGATTGATTCGGTTCAGTTCATCAGTTTGTTTGATTTAATTCTTCTATTTTGCCTCGTATGACAAGAAAATAAAGTTGTATTGAATGCACCTTAGTTTCATTTATGACAAACTCATATGAAACATACTGGAATTGTACTAAGAGTTGGAGTCTATAAGCATTTCATGAACTTAAGTGCAACTCATGCTTCTTTAAAGATGAGATAAACTTTAGTTAAGTAACGGGAACTTTAAATTACTTCATGTGGAACTTCAATTACTCTATGCTAGTTACAATCTTTATGATTGACTAATTGGACACGAGTTCATGGATTTAGGGAAATTTTTGTGTAATTATCAATTACAACTTATGTTTTCAAATTTTTAGGTCATAATTTGGGTAGTTGTTATTAAGGGTCGTAAACTTGTTTCTTTGCATAATATGAATTTAGTTGAATAGTTATTACCGATAAGATGGACAAAGAAATTGTCTTTGAAATGACTAATAGGAAATGGACAAAGAAATTGTCTTTGAAAGGACTAATAAACCTAGGTTCATCGTTGTTGTATTTTAACAGTGATTTTGCAAAAAGCTTAACTAATATGAACTATCATGTCACAAGAAAATTAAGGTAAATCAAGAATATACCCTACACATCATTCAATATTTGGCAATAAAATGAAGTTAAACTGAACGCACTTTCGTTTCATGTTTCGCGTGTTCAAGATAAAGCATAATTATATTCATGATATTGGGCTTGGAATCTATAAGAATTTAATGATCATAATTGTTTATGAAATTCTTAATTAATAAATTATTTTACCTAAAAAAACACAAAGTGAAACAAATTAAGTGCATTGGATTGATACGCGCTTGGAATCTATAAGAATTTAATGATCATAATTGTTTATGAAATTCTTAATTAATAAATTATTTTACTTAAAAAAATACAAAGGGAAACAAATTAAGTGCATTGGATTGATACATTATTTAGGCCTTTTATATTAAAGGGAAAATTCAAGAGTTGATCTCAAAATCTCTCACACCCAAAAGCAAGAATCATACCACTAGACCAAATGTCTTTGTTGTGGACTTCATATTCAATTATGCATTGAACATATCATCATTATTTCATTTACTTTATTTGATGTTCATATAAGTTTGTTAATACTGATGGTGTTACTATAACATGCGGAAACAATTTGGATCTTAGGCACTCTAAGTACATCAATTATAGTAAATTAGCTAACATGTTCAAAAGTTGAGTTTTAATACTAACCTTTTGTAGTTCAAATTTCTTTTTCCTCACGAACCGGTTTCGAACCACCACTAGTGTATTCTCTACTATTCTCCAGCCTTAGAACGGGATTGTAGAATCCGGTGAGTGACTAAACTTGACAGGAATTTAGTATATGTAAAAGAGAGAGTTTTGAGAGATTTTCTCAAAGTTTTTCAAGAAACTTTCCACCTTAATTACTCTATTTATAAAGTCATATTTGCATGTTCATGCAAATTTGAGATTACAAAATTTTGACACTCAAAATTCCACTCAAATTTGTGGGACTATGTGGCAAGCATGCAAGTTTGAGTTAACCAAATTTTGACACTCAAATTTTCACTTAAATTTGTTGGGTTTATTTGACAAACATGCATGTTTGGTTAAACCAAATTTTGACACTCAAAATTTCACTCAAATTTGTGGATTATGCGGCAAACATGCAAGTTTGGTTAAACCATATATTGACACACAATATTCCACTAATTCAAACATAGATTTTTCCATTGGGTGAAGTGAACATTTCGACTTTCTTTATTTTAATTCAAAAATTAATTTAAATAATTAATTTCAAATCAAAATTCTTTAGCATATAGTCCCTCGTTCTCCTAAAATACTTGAGGATATTCTTAACGGCAGTCCAATGAGCACGTCCCGGATTGGACTTATATCTACTGACAATTCCCACAGCATAGCATATGTCGGGTCGAGTCCATAGAATGACATACATCAGACTACCGACTGCGGATACATATGAAATGTGTCTCATATCCTCAACTTCTTGAGGTGTCTTAGGATTTTGTTCCTTCGACAAATGAACTCCGTGCGTAAAAGGTAATAATCATTTCTTGGAGTTCTGCATCTTATATCGAATCAACATTTTCTCGATGTACGATGCCTGAGACAATGCTAGTGTTTTGTTCTTGCGATTCCGTACAATTTGGATTCCAAGAACAAACTGAGCCTCTCCCAAATCTTTCATTTGGAATTGTTTTGCTAGCCAATACTTAATGTCGGTTAGAAATCCCACATCATTTCCAATGAGTAGGATATCGTCAGCGTACAACACCAAGAAAACTACTGTAGAGTTGACTATCTTCTTGTAAACACAAGGTTCGTCAACATTCTTTTTAAAGCCATGAGATTTGATCACAGTATCAAACCCTTATATTCCAAGATCGAGATGCTTGCTTCAACCCATAAATGGATCTTTTAAGCTTACAAACCTTTATCTTGTGATCCTATTCAATGAACCCCTCTGGTTGAGCCATATAGATACTCTCCTCAAGATTGCCGTTTAGAAAGGCAGTCTTGACATCCATTTGCCAAATTTCATAATCATAAAATGTGGCAATAGACAAGAGTATTCTAATCGATTTAAGCATAGCAACTGGAGAGAAGGTTTCTTCATAGTCCACCCCCTCTCTTTGGGTATAACCCTTTGCTACAAGTCGAGCTTTAAAGGTCTGTACCTTACCGGCTTTGTCTCGTTTCCTTTTGTAGATCCATTTGCAACCAATAGATTTTACCCCATGTGGTTGATCTACAAGTTCTAGACTGAATTGAATTACATTGACTCATTTTCAAGATTCATGGCTTTGATCCACTGATCTCTATCTTCATCATTTATTGTCTGTTTATAGGTTAATGGATTCTCAACGCCATCATCAGGTATGATGACCTGTGTTTCTGCCAAACACAATAACGATCGGGTTGAGTTATAACCCTCCCACTACGTCGAGGCATTCTCAACTCTTGAGAAGGATGTGATTGACCAGAAGTGCGAGCTCCATCAACAACTCTTGTTGAAGGACCAGCCTAATCAACAACTCTTGTTGTTTTATCAGTAGCTTCTTTAGAAATCTCACTCAATACTAATGTGCTAGATGGTTGACGATTTCTTACGTGGTCTTCCTCTAAGAATATAGTGTTTGTGGATACAAACACTCTATTTTCTTGAGGGTCATAAAACAGACCACCTTTCTCTCTTAGGGGTATCCTACGAATAGGCATAATTTTGAACGACGTTCTAATTTGTTGGGGTTTTAAACAAACACATGTGTCGGGCATCCCCAAATTCTGAAGTGACATAAACTACCTTTACGCCCTCTCCATAACTCTAAAGGCGTTTCTGAAACACTCTTAGAAGGAACCATGTTCAAAATGTATACAGCAGTCTCCACTGCATATCCCCAAAACGAATCAGGTAATTGAGCGAAACTCATCATAGACCGAACCATGTATAACAGAGTTCTATTTCTCCTTTCTGATACACCGTTCTGTTGGGGGTATACCAGGGGCTGAGAGTTGAGACGTTATTCCATGTTCTATCATATAGTCCTCGAATCTTAAGTCCATATACTCTCCACCTCAATCTGATTGAAGTGTTTTAATAATTTTTCCTAATAGATTCTCAACCTCAGTCTTATACTCTCTAAACTTTTCAAGAGCTTCGGACTTGTGACGCATTAGGTAAAAATAGTCATACCTTGAATAATCATCAATAAAATTGATGAAATATTCATACCCTCCTCGTGCTTTGACATTCATTGGACCACAGAGATCTGTATGCACGAGTTCTAAGGTTTCTTTGGCTCTATTGCCTTTTTCAGAAAAAGGTCGTTTAGTCATTTTACCCTCAAGACAGGACTCACATGGAGGTAAAGAGTTGTCTTCTAACTCATTTAGAAGTCCTCTTTTAACCAATCTCTCAATCCTATTGAGATTAATGTGGCCTAGTCTTAAGTGTCAAAGATAGGTATTATAAGAAATCTTTTGTCGTTTATTATGAGTTTTAGCTGTTTTAAACATCTCGGTATCTAAACATCTTTTGTTTCGCTCGGTTTTAACATATATAAGTTGTTTTCTCGTTTTGCAGAACAAATATGAATACCTCTTTTGAAAATGAACACTTCACTGATTTCCAAAGATACTTTATACAATTGTTCTAATAAACATGAGATAGATATTAGATTACTTTTCATTCCAAGAACAAAAAGTACATTATCTAATATAATAAATCTATCTCCGAAAAACAACTTTAAATTTCCTACTGATCTTGCTGAGACAACTTCTTCTGTTCCAACCCTGAGTGTTATCTCGCCTTCTACAAACACTCTCTAGGAACTAGTTTCTTGAAAAAAAAAAAAAAAAAACAAATATGATTAGTGGCCCCTGAATCTAGTATCCAGGTTGAGTGATCATACTCTACTAAACGTATTTCTACAACTGGTAAATCATATTTACCTTGTTGTGCCTTTTCGGCTTTCTTCTCTGCAAGGTATTTTGGGCAGTGACTTTTCCCATGCCCGTTTTTATTGCAATGGAAACATTTTCCATTATCTGCATTTTGAACCTTAAGTTTGCGGTTAGTAGGAATCTTATCTTTCCCCTTACTCTTTTTGTCAAATGCACCCAAACTATTCGGTTTGCATTTGACCAGAGGTTTAGGGGACATTCCTCAGTTTAAACAAACCTCAAATCATCATTTGCAAGTATTGTGTTTAGGTTTGATTTCCTTGTTGCGTAATTATCGCCGTTTAATTTCTCAGAAGTGAGTAATTGTACTATTCAGCTTGACATGCTGAGATTTAAAACAAATTCTATTAGTGAATTGACTTAATCCTTTTTAATCCAATCAGGTTTAACAAAGGTAATAATATACCCAAAAATTATTAATTTACAACGATACTTTAGTGAGTTAGAGCAATTGCTACCGAGGGGCACTCAATCACTCCTTCACTAAACCAAGACATTCTTGACTTAAACACTAATCCCAGAATAGCTCTTATTCCTATAGTGTTTTAGTTATCCCCACTTTGGTTAGAATATACTAACTCTTAGTAATTCTTCATAAGTGTGAGCCGTCATTTTCAGACCTCAGAGATCGGCCCCAACAATGCTATCAAATTAAAAAGCCAAAGTTAGGAATGGACCTATGTTAAGACCCTCCGAATTCGTAGTTGCTCTAGGGCAACATGCAGGCGGAACATGGGAATCTCACGGTGCAACCTAGTGGTGGAGACCATAGGATGTGTTGATATACTTCCTTCTCCCACTTACTATAAATACTTTCTCTATTCATCTTGTTATTGACTCGTGCAAATACCTTCCGAATGGAGGCCGCTCCTAGGACGACACGAGGCTGAGCATGAATCTCACGGTGTGAATTTTTTAGAGAGCATAAAAAGAAAAAGATGTATCTCATATACCTTTTTCCTCCCACTAAGTATTTGAGACGATTGGGTATACTTATTACTTAGGTATATTCCGACTAATTAAATATAACTTAAGTCTAGGTGATTTTTCCAAGTATAACATTTTACTTAGGTATATTCCGACTAATTAAATATAACTTAAGTCTAGGTGATTTTTCCAAGTATAACATTTATACTGGATTTTTACCTATGATGTCTAGGTGATTTTTCATTTTTTTAAAAAAAAAAAAAATCCTTACATCACTCACGCATGCTCATAAAACTTGGCTAACTAAGCTCAAGTACTGACCCGATCTCCAGGTAGCAGGTGTTTCGTAAACCGTCAACTTAAGTACCTCCAGCCTTAAACAGGATCATGCCAAGTGAGCTTTCTTGTAACCGTAGTTTTACAAGATATCGACCTATTCTAACTATTAAAATTGATCGTGCTTGGTTGTTAATCTTAAGTGAGCATGCATTTATCTTCGTTATAGATTTTAACGTCTATCGCGTTTTATGACGTTGTATAACATGCTTCCAACATGCTTTATATAACAATTATATAATCATTCATTCCATGCAATAATATAACAATTTATATCTATCACTCATGGAACCCTAAACATGCATACTATACATTATAACACTTATAACATACTTGAAATGCATGCTTAGCCTATGGTGGGATTTTAAATCTATATGACATACTTTATGCATATACATTTTCTATTTAATTAAAACATACCTTCATAATGCATAATTAATTAAACACACTAAAGTGGATTGGTTTTGGCATTTTAAAGCAAGCAATTAACTAAGTTATTACATTAATAATTAATAATAACTTAAACTGCTCCCGAGGATCAAGAACATGACAAACCAACCCTTCAAAACGTTGCACTGGACCCTAAGAATATAAATGTTTTCCTCTTCCTAAGAATAGACTGTTTTCCTATTCCTAATAATAGACTGTTTTCCCATTCCTAAGAATAGACTTTCCTATTCCTAAGAGTAGCCTTAATTTTTGCTATTCCTAAGATCTAAGATGGATGTTTTCCTCTTCCTAAGAATAGACTGTTTTCCTATTCCTAAGAATAGACTTTCCTATTCCTAAGAGTAGTCTTAATTTTTGCTATTCCTAAGATCTAAGATGGTAAATGTTTTCCTCTTTCCTATTCCTAAGAGTAGTCTTAATTTTTGCTATTCCTAAGATCTAAGATGGTAAATGTTTTCCTCTTCCTAAGAATAGACTGTTTTCCTATTCCTAAGAATAGACTTTCCTATTCCTAAGAGTAGCCTTAATTTTTGCTATTCCTAAGATCTAAGATGGTAAATGTTTTCCTCTACCTAAGAATATAAATGTTTTCCTCTTCCTAAGAATAGACTTTCCTATTCCTAAGAGTAGCCTTAATTTTTGCTATTCCTAAGATCTATTCTTGTTTTCCTCTTAAGAATATAAATGTTTTCCTCTCCCTAAGACTTTCCTATTCCTAATAGTAGTCTTAATTTTTGCTATTCCTAAGATCTATTTTGCTTTCCTATCCTAAGACTTTCCTATTCTTAAGAGTAGCCTTAATTTTTCCTCTTCCTAAGATCTAAGATGGTAAATATTCCTAAGATCTAAGATGGTAAATGTTTTCCTATTCCTAAGAGTAGCCTTAATTTTTGCTATTCCTAAGATCTAAGATAATTTTTTTTTTTGCTTACTAAGATGGTAAGTATACTAAGAGCTTACTAAGATGGTAAGTATACATAGACTAAGCCATTACGAACATGAAGAAGGAGCACTAAGTCTTTGAAGATGAAGATCCAATCTAGCTAGCTAATTTTCAAGGATATCAAATAAACCAACAACCCAACAAAGAAACAACAAATTATTTAATTTGATATAATTGTGGAGGCCTTTCATAAATCGAACTCAAGACCTCTTACACTCAAAATAAGAATTATACCACTATACCAAATGCCCTTGTACTGGGTCAATCATTTTTAGTTGCTAGTCCATGTGTTTTGTGTGCCTCAAGATTTGAATTTTATCCACGTATTTTTTTGTGCTTTAGAACCTACTATTATTGTCACATTAATTTCACATTGTCCATCACATAATAGAAGTTCTTCAAATCTATTAGATGTACTTCAATTAATATTATTAAGAAATATTGACATAAATAAAGTTCATATCCTATAATTTCTACCGTGTACCTTTGAGATTATGAATGACCCAACTCAAATTATTTTGGTTGAAGCTGCATTGCTACCAAAGCATATGCATTCTTTTGGGCTAGATATTGAAACAATACATTTGAATTTTAAGTAAAATTTCACCACAAACTAAGTTTTTGAAAACGACTTTTATTTTATATTTATTTAAAATGTTGTGGGATTAACTTCTTTTAAATTTATTTAGTTTCTTTTTACTACTAAGTTTACTTCTATCTCATGTTAAAAAAAAAAATGTGCTAGTAAACATAATTAATAAACCCATATGCTTAATACATTTTAAATACTTACTCCATTTTAAATAACAGTTCACAGTAATTAATAAACCCATGTGCTTAATACATTCCTTGGAAAAACAAATTTATTTGTATTAGGATAAAGTGCTTAATACATTCCTTGGAAAAACAAACTTGTTTGTATTAGGATAAATTACAATGAATAGGATAAGAAGAAATCCCAAAAATAAGTAAAAGGTTGAGAATTTCACTCAATAAGTAGAAAGTTGAGAATTTCACTCAACCACACAATGAACTTGATAGACTCATGTACAATTCTACTCCCAACAATTGCTTGAAACTTAGAAATCGTCAGATAATGCTCGAATTTCCAAGGGAACATCTCAACTCTAGTGATCAATTTCATTCCTCTAAAATCTGATTTTTAGATAATAATTGGAGGATATTTATACTCCCCACAAAAGAAGTTAGTGGCTTGGATTTAATCTCAATCCCCTTGAATCTCCACCAAAGAACGGGTCAAGTTGACCATTACATAGTTTATGAATTAAAAATAAATAAAGTTTTCTAACAACTCATCTAATGAAGCTTGAAATTTCATCCTCTACTTCAAAGGTATAAATATTCACTTCTGAAACTACAAAGGTTCCTTTCTCAATCAAATAAGCTTGTAACACATGAAATAAGAGTTAAACAAAGCCTATCCAATTTTATAGATGAAGAATGAATGCTTGTTGAATCTTCTTAGCTGGTCCAGTTGGAACATTTGGATCACCGTGATCCTTATCATCTTCCCCCTCTTCAAAAGGATTCGTCTTCAAATAAGAAAAATCATCACCTACATCAAAAGGACTCAAGTCAACAACATTGAAAATTAAAAGTAGAATGTGCTGAAAAAACCTTTAAACAAATGAAAAAAATATCTCTGCTCCTTATGTCATAAATAAGGAAAGATTGAATAAAAATAAAATATTAATAACAAATAGTTACTCTTTTAGAGATGCAGGGTATTTATCCCCGTGGCTCTTGCATGCAAAGAGTACGTCCCAATCAATCCCCGTACTTCTCACATACGAAGCGAGCGCTCTACCATCTGAGCTACATCCCCACAATTCTTATGTCATAAAATCCTAAACCTACCATCACCAATAATAGTGAAAATAAAAAAAATATCTCTACTCAATATGTCAAAATAAGAAAAGATTGAATAGAAAAGTACGTCCCAATCAATCCCGGTACTTCTCACATACGAAGCGAGCGCTCTACCATCTGAGCTACATCCCCACAATTCTTATGTCATAAAATCCTAAACCTACCATCACCAATAATAGTGAAAATAAAAAAAATATCTCTACTCAATATGTCAAAATAAGAAAAGATTGAATAGAAAAGTACGTCCCAATCAATCCCGGTACTTCTCACATACGAAGCGAGCGTTCTACCATCTGAGCTACATCCCCACAATTCTTATGTCATAAAATCCTAAACCTACCATCACCAATAATAGTGAAAATAAAAAAAATATCTCTACTCAATATGTCAAAATAAGAAAAGATTGAATAGAAAAGTACGTCCCAATCAATCCCGGTACTTCTCACATACGAAGCGAGCGTTCTACCATCTGAGCTACATCCCCACAATTCTTATGTCATAAAATCCTAAACCTACCATCACCAATAATAGTGAAAATAAAAAAAATATCTCTACTCAATATGTCAAAATAAGAAAAGATTGAATAGAAATAAAACCATATGAGCTACATCCCCGCATGCAAAGTGATCGCTAATATTAATTACAAATAGTTTCTTCTATAAATGCAAATGCAAAGTATTGATCCCTTTACCTCTCACATGCTAAGCGACCGCTTTACCATCTAAGCTACATCCTCACAATTCTTATATCACAAAACTCTAAATTTTTCCTGTACCTCTCACCACAATTCTTATATCACAAAACTCTAAATTTTCTGTCATCAATAATAGTGAAAATGAAGACATATCGCAACCCATCATGTCATGAATAAGGAAATATTGAATAGAAATAAAATATTAATAACGAATAGATTCCATACCTCTCGCATGCTAAGTGAGCACTCTACCATCTGAGCTACATCCCCACAATTTGTACATCACAAAACCCTAAATGTCTCGTCGTCAATAATAGTGAAAATGAAAAACTATCTCTGCACATTATGTCATAATAAAAATAAATAATATATTTAATAATTGATAGTTATCCTTTAGAGATGCGGGTACCAGTCCCCATACCTCTCCAAAGCGAGTGCTCTACCATCTAAACTACATCCCCATGATTCTTACTTCACAAAACATTAAAATTTTCGTCATCAATAAAAGTGAAAATGAAAAAATAAGGAAAAATTGAATAGAAATAAATTATTAATAAAAAATAGTTTCTTTGGGAGATGTGGGGTATCAGTCTCCATACCTCTCGCATGCTAAGCGAGCGCTCTACCATCAAAGCTACATCCCCACACTACTTGCACCACAAAAACCTAAATTTTCCGTCATCAATAATAGTGAAAATGAAGAAATATCACTACTCAACATGTCATGACTAAGGAAAAATTGAAAAGAAATAACATATTTAAAAACCTTAAAGGTCTTGTCATCAATATAAGAGATGCGAGTACCGATCCCCCATTCACATGCTCTACATTCCCATGATTGAAAAATATCTCCACTCATGATGTCATGCGGGGTATCGATCCCCGAACCTCTCGCATGCTAAGCGAGTGCTCTACCATCTTAGCTACATCCCCACAATTCTTGTATCACAAAACCTTAAAATTTTCATCATCAATAATAGTGAAAATGAAGAAATATCGCTACTTAACATGTCACGAATAAGGAAAACTTGCAAAAAAATAACATATTTAATAATAAATAGTTTTATTTTGGAGATGCGGGATATCAATCACCATACCTCTCGCACGCAAAGCAAGCGCTCTACCATTTGAGCTACATCCCCACGATTCTTACATCACAAAACCTGAAAAAAAAATATATATTTAATAATCCATTCATTTGGAGATGCAAGGTATCGATCCCCGTACTACCCACACAAGAAGCAAGCGCTCTACCATTTGATCTACATCCATGCAATTCTTACATTAGAAAATCCTAAACGCCCGTCATCAATAATTGTGTAAATGAAAAAATATCTCGGCCCATTTTGTCATAAATAAGGAAAGATTGAATAGAAATAAAATATTAATAACAAAAAGTTTCTTTTGGAGATGAAGGGTATAGATCCCCGTACCTTTCGCGTGCTACGCGAGCGCTCTACCATGTGGGTTAAATACCCACAATTCTTGAATCACAACCATGTGGGTTAAATACCCACCATTCTTGAATCACAAAACCCTAAATTTTTCGTCATCAATATTAGTGAAAATGAAGAAATATCGCTACTCAACATGTCATGAATAGGGCAAAATTGAAAGTAAAAAATATATTTAATAAATAGATAGTTTTATTTTTGAGATGCAAGGTATCGATCCCCATACCTGTCGCATGCAAAGTAAGCGCTTTACAAAATCAGCTACATCCCCACAATTCTTATGTTACAAAACTCTAAATGTCTCGTCATCAATAATAGTAAAAATGAAAAACTATCTCTGCTCATTATGTAGTAAATATGAAAAATTTGAAAAGAAATAATATATTTAGTACTCGATTCATTTGGAGAAGCAAGGTATCAATTCCGTACTTCTCACATGGGAAGCTTTACCATCTGAGCTACATCCCCACGATTCTTACATCAGAAAACCCTAAATGTTCCGTCATCAATAATTATGAAAATGAAAAAAATATCTCCGCTCATTATGTCATAAATAAGGAAAGATTGAATAGAAATAAAATATTAATAACAAATAGTTTCTTTTAAAGTTGCAGGGTATGTCGATCCCCATACCTCTCGCATGCTAAGTGAGCACTCTACCATCTGACCTACATTCCCACATTACTTGTACCACAAAACCCTAAATTTCCCGTCATTAATAATAGTGAAAAATGAAGAAATATCGCTACTCAACATGTCATGACTAAGAAAAAATTAAAAAGAAATAACATATCTAATAATAGATAATTTTATTTTGGAGACGGGAGGTATCAATCCCATATCTGTCGCATGCAACGCGAGATAACATATCTAATAATAGATAGTTTTATTTTGGAGATGCGAGGTATCAATCCCCATGTCTCTCGCATGCAAAGCGAGCACTCTACCATCTGAGCTTGATATTATTAATCCAATTATTATTTGGATTATTCTATGGCTGCATGTTGCATGTCTCAGCCATTTTTGTAAATAATTTGTTGTCCAAGACAACATGCTCATTCCACATGCAGTCTCTATGCTATCAAATCCATTGTTGTTGCTATAATTTGTTGTCCAAGGTGGCATGTTCATTCCAAACCCCCTACTCGGGTTATTCAAGTTTTCTAAAAAATTTCATCCAAACGTGACTCGATGCAGTCTAAATTTTGTCGGGATGACTATTTACGAGCTTGGAGCATGGGTGTAGGTGAAATGGTAGGTTGAAAAGCCCTCATGGAATGATTGGTAGAGAATCTCAAGTCCTATTCTTGTTCTTCTTTTCTTTTTTCTTTTTTTTCAAACATCCATGTGAATTATTTCTTTATTCAATTTAAAATAATTGTTGGGGGCAATTTCGAGAATCAAACTCAAGACCTCTCACACCCAAAGCGAGAATCATACCACTAGACCAAATGTCCTTGTAATGGATCTTTTGACTATTTACGTAAGTTGGGCTTGGAGCATGCATGTAGGTTGAAAATGAAATGGTTGGATGCAGGCTGCAAATGAGGGTTGGGCCACAGAAGGTTTTTTTTCTTTACCACAAATTGACTTTAGGCTAGTGAGTCTCAAATTTTAGTTCAAACGGACCCAAAATCGAACCTACTAGTTCCTTCTTCCTTATACGACTCACTGAAAATTTTTTCCTTATACGACTCACTTAAAATTTTGGTGCCCTTCTCATTCCTATTCTTTGTTTCGCCTCTTTTCGCTCTTTGAAACTTCTTTAAATATTATTGTTCACCGGTTATTTGGGCGCATCTTCCTTAAAAGGATTGTGACGACAAATGACCTAGGTAAAACTACTATTGGGAGATTAGTGCAATAGAGAATCTGTGCCCCTTAACATAACATAGAGTTCCTAGAAAAAAATATCATAGAACAATTTGTGTGAGTCGAGGGTGTAGTGCCTTTGAAGTTAGGGTCGAGGCTCTATCGACATTCTGCAATAGAAAATAGATGGTACTACCATCATCTTCTTTTGCAAGACTTTCTCAAGCCCTCATGGAATGATTTGAAAGTGGTATCCTCGTAGTTTCCAAAATTGGAAGAGAATCTTACATACACAATTCTTTATTCTTGTTACTTGCTTTGCTTTCTTTAATTAACATGTTATAAAGACATATAATCATACCATTAGACCAAATGCCCTGGTGGTGAATCTATCATTTTTAGTTGCTAGTCCATATGTTTTGTGGTTTAGAACCTATCTTGTAACTTTGAGATTATGAATGACTCGGCTCAAATTATTTTGGTTGAAGCTGCTGCATTGCCACTAAAGCATATGTGAACTCAGAACCTCTCACACCCTAAGCAAGAATAATACCACTAGACCAAATTCCCCTTCTTGAACATCTATCATTTTTAGCTCTCACTCGATATGATTTTTTCTCTCAAGTTTGAAATCTATATTTGTTGGGAGTCGTGGGGCTAAAAGCATTTTGTTGATCTTTTTGATCGTGAATAAATTTTATGCATTCAATTAGAATACTCTATTCAGGCAAGGTACGTCTTTTTGTATAGGAGGAAGTTCAAGGATTTAATGGAAAGAAAATCATCAACCCTTTACCATCAATACACGGAATTCTTAATTAATCATCAACCCTTTACAATCAATACATGGAATTCTTAATTAATTATCAACTCTTTACAATCAATACGCAGAATTATTAATTAATAAACTATTTTACCTACAAGAACACAAAGTGAAACAAATTAAGTGCGTTGGATTGATACATTATTTAGGCCTTTTAGGTCACACCCAAAGCAAGAATCAATCATACCACTAGACCAAATGTCCTTGTTGTGGACTTCATATTCAAGTGTGCATCGAACATATCATCATTATTTCATTTACTTTATTTGATCTTCATTTAAATTGTTAACATAATCAATTGTACTTATTCATCATTAATCATTTTTGAAGTAAGACTAATGGAGATGCGGGCAATCGATCCCCATACATCTCACATGCAAACAGAGCACTCTACATCACTCGATCCCCATACCTCTCACATGCAAAAAGAGCACTCTACATCACATAACTCATACGTCCTGTCATGAATAATAGTAAAATGAAAAACAAATGACAATCTCCTTGTGTCTTAAATAAGAAGAAATTGAAAGAAAATAATATATTTAACAATTGATAGGGAATTGAAAGTGAAGAGTAACAAATGGTGGAGTATTCTCTTCATTCTTTCATATTTACTTGTTTTTTTTTTTTTTTGAACTAAAGAACTCTTGCACTCAAAGTGAGAATCATACCACTATATCAAATGTCATTGTTATGTGTTACTTGAACTGTATGTATGAAAGGTATATTCACAATTTCATGGGAATGTGTTAAAGATATTTAGTAATAAATTATAATTTACCATATATATTATATTTGATATTTTATTATAAGGCAAATATTAGATATTTGCCATTTATTACTATTTCCAAATTTTTGTAATTTATTTGATTATAAATAAGATAACTTTCACATCATTTAGGTGTGGTGGATTAATCAAACATTCTTATGGTATCAGAGCCATTTTGGTTTAGCAACCCGGATCCTTTATTTTTAATGGCTTTTGAAATCTTCTACTGTTCTTTTCCACCGCCACTGCTGGCTTTGACGCCGCAGGGGCAGTCGTCATGGCTGCCACATGCAAAGCCGATTGATTACTCTTCGGCTCCACCCTTTTGACCTCCAAATCATCCTCGCCATACTTTGTACATACAACCTCACCTTTTCCAACACAATCGATTTTTCCTCATCCAATATAGTCTCACTCATTTTCTTCCCAATCAACCCTTCATCCTTCACAGAAACCCTAATCTCAGGATCCTCATCAGTGTTCTCTTTAGAAATATACCGAATCTCGACAAGCCCATCAACCTTTTGTAGAGATTTACCTTTGGAATCTGGGTGCCGCACTGGCCTCTTCGCCAACCAAGTTGCCGCCGCCCTTCTTGCCAAAATTGGCTCATTCGCCCAATGTGGCGACTCTTCCGACTGCCCTTCTCGCCAAAATTGGCTCTTTCGCCCAATGTGGCGACTCTTTCAGTTTTAACATTGTCTTTGTCCCTTGCTCTAAGTTTCCCCTTCTACTTCTTGGGATTAGACATATTCTCACTAGAGCCAAGGCAGCATCGTCGCTAAGCGACAATCCTTCTTCATGGGTTAGACATATTCTCGCCGAAGCCAAGGCAACATCGTCGCTAAGCGACAATCCCTCTTCATGGGTTGAACATATTCTTGCCGAAGCCAAGGCAGCATCGCCGCTGAACGGCGTTCCCTCTGCAATTTTCGATGGCCAAGAAAGTGTTTCTCTACATCTCCTCTGAACCAGGTTGTTGACATCTTCACGAAAAGTGTTTCTCAACCTCTTTGAATTTTTCAGACCTCTAAACAAGGTTGTTGACATCTTTACGAAAAGTGTTTCTCAACCTCTTTGAATCACGTTCGTTCAAATCCGACGCTCAGCTTGCGGTGGGGTGTTAAGGATATTTAGTAATAAATTATAATTTACCTATATTATATGTGATATTTTATTATAAGGCAAATATCTAATATTAGGCAAATATCTAATATTTGCCTTATTACCATAAATATCTTTCCATTTATTGTTATTTCTATTTATTACTATTTTCATATCCTTGTAATTTATTTGATTATAAATAAGATAACTTTCACACCATTTAGGTGTGGTGGATTAATCAAACATTCTTAACACCCTACCGCATATTTGCATATTTGCCCTTGTTATGTGTTACTTGAACTATATGTATGAAAGGCCTATTCATAATTTTATGGGAATGTATGTATTTAACTTGTGTCATTTTAATGTATATTTATTTACTTTGTAAATATCTTTAATTCTACAATCTCTTGAAGGGGCATTTTGAGAATTGCACTCGAGACCTCTTGCACCCAAAGCGAGAATCATACCACTAGACCAACTGCCCTTGTTATGCCATTTGAAACGTATGTATGAAGCTTTGGGCCTAGGTATTAAGGTCGTATTTTGTTTCATTACTGGAAACACATGAAGTCCTTGATGAGAATATGTTGTGGAGAACAAAACAAGAACATAATAAGAACTTCATTTTTTTTCTTTGTTTCCTAAGATGGTTCTTTTTTTTTTTTTTCCTTTGTTTCCTAAGATGGTAAGTAGAAAGTCTTGGAATGTAAAGAAAGACTTTTTAGTCTGTGTTGCCCACCAATTGGTGTACAGAAGTTAAGAGGTATGTTTGATAATAGGAACAAAAAGTTTATATTAATATGAAGTCCTTCAATAGGAAAAGATTAAGACATAGGGGCATTACAAGAATTGAACTCAAAACCTCTTGTACCCTAAATGAGAATCATACCATCAAACCAAATATTTTTAGCTTTTACTCAAATATATTTTTCTATGAGTGGTTGCATGACTATAAAATGAAAATTTGAATTGTTATAATATACCTGAGTTATCAAATAAACCAACAACCCAACAAAGGAAACAAACTAATCAATTTGGGTTTGATTGATTCGGTTTAGTTCATCAGTTTGTTTGATTTAATTCTTCTATTTTGCCTTGTATGACAACAAAATAAAGTTGTATTGAATGCACCTTAGTTTCATTTATGACAAACTCAAATGAAACATACTGGCATTAATAGTACTAAGAGTTGGAATCTATAATTATTTCATGAACTTAAGTGCAACCCATGCTTCTTTAAAGATGAGATAAACTTTAGTTAAGTAACGGGAACTTTAAATTACTTCATGTGGAGCTTCAATTACTCTATTATAGTTACAATCTTTAGGATTGACTAATTGGACATAATTCATGGATGGAGGAAAATTGTTGTTTAATTATCAATTATAACTTATGTTTTCAAATTTTTAGGTCATAATTTAGGTAGTTATTATTATGGGTTGTAAACTTGTTTCTTTGCATAATATGGATTTAGTTGAACTGTTATTACCGATAAGATGGACAAAGAAATTGTCTTTGAAATGACTAATAAACCTAGGTTCATCGTTGTTGTCTTTTAACTGTGATTTTGCAAAAAGCTTAACTAATATGAACTATCATGTCACAAAAACTTTAAGGTAAATCAATAATATACCCTACACATCATTCAATATTGGTAATAAAATGGAGTTAAACTGAACGCACTTTAGTTTCATGTTTGGCGTGTTCAAGATAAAGCATAATTGTATTAATGATATTAAGCTTGGAATCTATAAGAATTTAATGATCATAAAAGAAATTATTGTTTTATTAGAAGAGACAAACTTTATTTAAGGTACTAAGAGTTCAAACAAATTATTATTTTATTAGAAGAGACAAACTTTATTTAAGGTACTAATTTATTTAAGGTACTAAGAGTTCAAATTGGTTTAGGAGTTGTGTGTGTGCTCATTTTATTCATGTTCTCCCCTTCCTCCCATTTCCTCCTCTTCCTCTGTCACATTCTTTATTTCTCTTTCCATATCTCAATCTTCAACTCTTCCTTTCTTTATCCCTAACAATGCCAATTTGAATAAAGAAGGAGAAAAAGAAAGAGAGTGAAAGAAGTCGACTTGGATTTAGCTTTGGAACTAGACATCGATGAGTATGATCTAACGAACATCTATACAAGAAATTTAGTGATTTCTCTTTAGGCCAACCAGGTGAATGGTGTTACTATTAGCTTGGATGGATGAATTGTATGAGGTATTAACAACGCGTGCTCCGTAGCCATTCCATGTGTCGTACTTTGAGAGTGTTTGACATGTATTATGTTATGTTATGCTGTAACGCGAATTCAAATGAGGATTAATTTCTTAATTTTTTCAATTTGACCCATCCTTAGTAAGTAGAGGATGGTAAGATCCCTAATTAGAGTTCAATAACGAGGAAAAAGAAAAGAAAGAAAAAAAAACCAAAAAGAAGAAAATAAAGAAGGGAAATTGTTTTTTAAAGATAGTTAAAGAGAGAGATTTGGTAGAGTTTTGCGAAGAAATTGTATTTGAATCTGGTAAACTGCCAATTATTTCTTTTTATGATTAATTATAAATGAAGAGAAAAATATATTCGTAATCATAGATTAAACTCTAAATCTTATTTTAATTTTATAGCATTTTGTTATTTTATATTAATTTTCTTTTATTTTTATTTGTTTTCCCTGTCAATTTTAGTTTCTATTTGAGTTTTGAACCTTCTAAATTTGAGTTGTGACAGATTGATATTAGAGCAATCGAATTTTAAATTATATAGATATTTTTATAGATTAAAGAGTCGTATATCTCTATGACTTAGTTCGATGACTCGTCTCACCACGATCAAGTAAGCAGTCTAACCCTATGTTGAAGTATATGATATATTTTAAAACTTGTATGAATTTATTGTATGTTTTGAGTTTCGTGGTAGTTATAAAATTTCCGTGGACATTAAAGAGTGAATGTTAACCATATAAGATAATATGGGATCAAAGTTATAGTGTCTAGATATGGTGAGGAGGAAAAGAGTGATCGTGAGATATCTCACTAGCCTTAGGAAAACAGAAAGTTGTCGCTGTAGAGTGCGAGACATGTAACCAATGGAATTCTGGTACTAGAAATGATGAAACTGGAGATGGTACCCACACGTCTGTATGGACCATTTCCAATCGCACTTTCTTTGGTTCTTTGACAGCCTTTGTGAAGCTAACTCGTTTATATTTTTCCATAACACAGCTCTCAAAAACACCCATATCAATAGATTTTAGGCCTTCTAAAACTTCATTCGCATTCGCCATCATCTTCATTTCTTTGAATCTCGTATGTGCAAGTCTATTGACACTACTGTAGGGTGTATGAACATGATTGTTGTTGCTCAGAGTGCTTCAAATTCAAGTAGACTTTAATTGAAAGCACTCTTAGCAACAGCAACCATGTTTATATACCCTACAATGGTGTATAGGGTTCCAGATTTTGTGTCATGCTACCACCATGACACCCTTCACAATCTTCTCCAAACTATTTCCAAACTCGGCTGCATAACCTGTGCTATAGAGATCAGATTCTTCTTGAGATCATGAATATATCTGACATCCTATAACGTCCACCATTTTCTGCTAGAGTTTGTATGCAAACATCTCTCTTCCCATCAATCTCCAACGTTTTGTTGCCGGCAAGATACACCTTCCTAAAATTTCCTTATTTGAAATTTTGAAACAATTCCTTACCTAAAGACAAATGAAACGATGCAACTGAATCTAAAATCCAGAATTCAATTGGGCTATTCATGCTATGAATTAGAGCATCTTCAGTATCTTCTGCTGAATATATAGAATCAATGTCATCTTCAAATTTGTGATTTTTCTTTTCTTCAATTTTGTACAATCTGTCCGAAAGTGTCATTTTTCTTCCCAATTTCAACACCTTACGTTCGATTTGTTTAGAGATTTTTCTCGATTCCTTGATTTTGATCGCTCATATTTGTTTGGGCCCTTTAATTTACTTCTCGTTTTGGAATACTTTCGTTGACATCTCGAATTTCATCAAAGTTTATCAGATCCTCGTGAACTGTTGATTGCAGCAACAACAGTATACCACGACTCGGGTAAAGATGACATCAAAATCAATGCTTTAATTTCAATTTTGAACATAATTTCCACCGAGCTCAATTGACTGACAATCACGTTGAACTAATTTATATGATCTGCAACAAAGCTACGTTCAAACATTTGTATATATTTGACAACACGTTGTTCATAGCCAATGAATTTTCGTACATATTTGACAACACCTACAATAGGCCCGATGCCGTCTTCACTTTGATGATGTTGAACATCTTGTTTCTGAATAACGTCAACCAGATCAACCTTAAGACATGACGATCCTTGAGTTTCGACTCCTTCGCGGTCATGGTATCCGGCTTCACCCCCAAAAGGGGTTTCTAAAGATCTTTCTAGTATATATAATCTTGAATCTGCATCTTCTAGAAACTGATATCGAATCCATCAAACTTTTAAATTCTTGTCTTTGAACTTTTCATCTTCATAAATCGTGGTGAATCTCGCATCGCTCTAATACCAATTATTAGGATCACACAACAACGCACACGCTCGATCTAAATGAACCCACAGAACATGATAAAGAAAATGTAAGGAGATATATTGACTAAAAGTCTTGTATTAATGACATCAAGGTATGGAAAGATAGGGTAGGAAGGATGAGAAATGTACATTTGAAAGCATTGACTAATGGGTATACACATGATTTAAGTTTATTATATATATAGCTTTAACGGATATAACCGCCTACTATATATAAATATTTAGTATATATATCTCTATCAGATTTTTACTGCAAATAGTCAGCCTCCATATCCAACATTCTAGAGCCTAAATAGTCAGTTTTTCTAGGAGAGTTTAAAGAAAAATAAGCAAATGGAGGCTCGAAACGTTGGAACCCTAAGTGACGTTTAATGGGTCTTATACAATTAGCTGTAGGGTAAGTTAATGAACACAGTTGAAAAAGATTATCATCAGCTTATCTTCTACGGCTACTAAGAAACTTCTTACACAGCTTCAAGATGATTATGTCGTCAAGGATCTTGGCATTTTGAGTTATTTTCTTGGGATTGAGGTCCACCATACTTCCAATGGACTTGTTCTGACACAACATAAATACATGAGGTTGAGATTAGATTGTGGCGTGACAACATTGGTAATCAGGAGGTTAAGGTCCTGACCCGCCATTCAACCTAACAACACCATTAATATGTAATCATAAGGAAGAGTATTTATTAAAGTACTAGGTGTTGGGTTTTATGTTCTAAAACTCATAGGTGGTAAACAAAAACATATTCTATAAAGTTATTATTGATGTTTATTCAGTAAAGATCGTTATTGAATAAAGTGAATTTTACGATCATTAATCTAAATCCAATAAACTAAGAATACTCTGGATATAGTATGATTACTTGAACTATATGTAAAGACATAAAAGTGGATCAAGTTCAAGTATATAGTCAAAATGATCTATAGTACATGGATAAGGCTGAGTACCTTATCCTAGGGACACTATGGATGCGGCCCACTTTTGTATATGACATAAACAATGTGATCACTAAATTGTACATGCGGAGACATGTGAGTGGGGGCGTCCTATGCAATGAGTATTGCATAAGATCGGACCATGAAGAAAATCACTCTCACTTTATAATATCGTTTACTGATGAGACTGATTTTCTTTTCATTCGATGACCTAGGTAACTCGATCTTAATCCTGAGCTAACCATGAACTCCTGTTTATTCGGATTTATCCTTAGATTTGCATTGGTGGGAGTGGCTCGAGTTTGCTGACTCAATAGGCCTCCCATTTCAGGGGTAATACTGAGTGAATGGCTAGGGACGTGGGGTGTAAGATGGAATTCACTCCTACCCGCTTTTAGGGATAGTAGAGAGGTTATTCTCTTAAGTACTGACTCCAAGTCTTGAATAAGGGGCCCCACCCTCTCATTGGCCCGAAAGGGATTCGGTTTCGTGGTTAGACCACAAACCAATTGTTCATTAGAGGATCAGTGGAACTTAAGGAACAAGAAGTAACTTTAGGGGTAAAACGATAAATTGACCCAGCTCTAGTTACGAACAACCTGTGAAGGATCGACTTATTAATCATGGTTATATCAAATGGACAGAAATATATCTATAATGAGGGGAGTGCAACTACTAGGCTATAGTGGAGTGTTCTAGTAGTTAACAAATGTTGGTTAACAAGGCTAATGAGTTTAGCCGATTAATCTCGGATTGTTGGAGCCCATGATCTGTAGGTCCATTAGGTCCCTCTGCTAGCTCATATCGGACTAAACCTTAGAACAGTGTGACGAGTGAGTTCGAAGTGTTCGAATTCAAACTAGGGAATACATGTTATATACGATATATTTAACCGCATTTAGTTTTAATTATGAATTAAACAGAAAGAAAGAATTTGAGATATTTAAATCAGATTTAAATATTTTAATTAATAATAGGGATTCATAATCAATATGTGCCGGAATTGATTGGAATTGGCATTTGATTTAATGTTAAATATTAATTGCTTAATTAATCATTTAATATTATTTTGATTTGAAATTAATTATTTAAATTAATTGTTGAATTAAAATAAAGATTTGACTTCACTTTATGGAAAAATCCATGTTTGAGTTAGTTTGAATATTGAGCGTCAATACATGGTTTAATCAAACTTGCATGTTTGCCACATAATCCCACAAATTTGAGTGAAATTTTGAGTGTCAAAATTTGGTTTAACCAAATATGCATGTTTGCCAAATAAACCCCACAAATTTGAGTGGAATTTTGAGTGTCAAAATTTGGTTCACTCAAATTTGCATCCTTGTCACATAAATTTTGAGTGGAATTTTAAGTGTCAAAATTTGGTAATCTCACATTTGCATGGACATGCAAATATGACTCTATAAATAGGGTACAGGAAAGTATGCTTGAAAGACTTTGAGAAGTTCGATCAAAACTCTCTCTTTTTATATATTAAATTCCTATCAAGTTTAGTCACTCACCAGATTCCACAATTCCATTTTAAGGCCGGAGAATAGTAGGGACGACACTAGTGGTGGTTCGAAACCGGTTCGTGAAGAAAAAAAATTTAAACTACAAAAAGTTAGTATTATTGAGTTTTAATGCTAGCTAATTTACTATAATTTATGTACTTTTCGTGAAGAAAAAAATTTAAACTACAAAAAATTAGTATTATTGAGTTTTAATGCTAGCTAATTTACTATAATTTATGTATACGCATATGTTTACTAAGATCCTAAGATGGTAAGAATACATATGTTTCCTAAGAGTATTTTTTATATTTTTTAATTAACTATAATTTATGTACTTAGAGTTCTTAAGATCCAAATTGGTTCAGCGTGTTATAGTAACACCATCACTAGTTTGTTCCCCCTAATTTTTATTTCCTAAGATGGTAAGTATACATATGTTTCTTAAGAGTATTTTTGCTTAATGGCTAAGCCATTGCATGAAGATGATCCAATCTAGCTAGCTAATTTTCACTTCATATTTAAGGGTTATCAAATAAACCAACAACCCAACAAAGAAACAACAAACTATTTAATTTGATATAATTGTGGGGGCATTTCATGAATCAAACTCAAGTTCTCTCGCACTCGAAGTGAGAATCATACCATTAGACCAAATGCCCTTGTAGTGGATAAATCATTTTTAGTTGCTAGTCCATGTGTATTGTGTGCTTCACGATTTGAAATTTATCCACGTGTTTTGTTTTTGTGCTTTAGAACCTACTATTATTGTCACTTTAATTTCACATTGTCCATCCCATAATAGAATTTGTTCTTCAGCTCAATTGGATGTATTTCAATTAATATTACCAAGAAATATTGACATAAATAAAATTCATATCCTATAATTTCTACCTTGTACCTTTGAGATTATGAATAACCGAGCTCAAATTATTTTGGTTAAAGCTGCTTGCCACAAGCATATGCATTCCTTTGGGATAGATATTAAACAATACATTTGAATTTTAAGTAAAATTTCACCCAAACTAAATTTTTTTAAAAGACTTTTATGTTATATTTATTTTTTTAATTTTTTTTAATTTTTTAAATTTAACCACAATCTTTGCTACTCAATATTGTAAAATTGGACTAACTTCAAGTTTATGTAGTTTTATTTTACTGCTAAGTTTACTTCTATCTCAGGTTAAAAAAGAAAATGTGCTAGTAAACATAATTCCTCTTTTATTGGTGTGTATACTTACTCCATTTGTATTTACTTCATTTTAAACAAAAGTTCACTGTAATTAATAAACCCACGTGCGTAATACATTCCTTAAAAAAATAAACTTGTTTGTATTAGGATAAATTACAATGAATAGGAAGAGAAGAAATCCGGAAAATAAGTGAAGGTTGAGAATTTCACTCAACCACAGAATCCATAGACTCATGTGCAATTCTAACCTCAACAATTGTTTGAAACTTAAAAATGGTAGAGAAAATGCTTGGATTTTTAAGGGGAACTTCTCAACATGAGAGATCAATTTCATTTCTCTAAAATCTGATTTTTACATAATAATTTGAGGATATTCATAGTCTCTCCACAAAAGAATTTTCTTGGCTAGTCCAGTTGGAACATTGGAATCATAGTGATCCTTATCATCCTTCTCCCTCTTCAAAAGGATTCGTCCTTGAATAAAAAAAATCATCACCTACATCAAAAGAACTCAAGTCAGCAACATTAAAAATTGGAAGTAGAATGTGCTGAAAATTCTCGAGGAACATCATTTTATATGCATTATTATTAATTATTTCAACGACTAGATAAGGGTTATCCCCTCTTGGATGTAACTTTGTCTTCCTTTGATATGGAAATCGCTCCTTGCAAAAATGTATCCAAACCCAATTATCGGGTTGAAAAATGATTTCCTTCCGTCGTTTGTTAATTCTTTAAGCAACTTTGAAATTTTGTTTCTCAATTGTCTCCTTCACCTCCTTATGCAATGTTTTGATAAGACCTTACTTGTGGTTGATTTACTCACAAAAATATTTAATTTTTAAAGTAACTTTTTATTTCTCAATTGTCTCCTTTCACCTGTTTATTCAATGTTTTGATCAGATCTGCCTTACTTGTGGGAGCTTTACTCACAAAAATATTGGAATGAATAGGAAGCAAATTAAGAGGCATAAGTGGATTAAATCCATAAACATCTTCAAAAGAAGAACAATGAGTCCTACTATGAATTGCTCTAAAAAGAGAACGGTACTATGAAGAATTGCTCTATTATATGTCATCTCTACAAATGGCAAACATTCGTCCCAAGACTTAATATTCTTAGAAATAATAGGCAGATTAAATCCATAAACATCTTCCGAAGGAGAACAATGAGGGGTACTATGAATTGCTCTAAAGGAGAACGGTACTATGAATTTCTCTATTATATGTCATCTCTACAAATGACAAACATTAGTCCCAAGACTTAATATATTCTTAGAAATAATAGGCAATAATCCAATTTATCCCACACCATACGTTTCAAGAGTGACTTAAAAATTGAACTATCTCTATCTTTTTTGCTTGTAGCAAACCACATTTAAAGGCGTATACAATCCATATAAAATATCTATCTCATTAAGGCACCACCATAATTATAGAGCATTTGGGAATACAGAGCGGGGTGTTCGGGGTATCGATCCCCATATCAATCGCATGCAAACAGAGCACTCTACCATCTTATCTACATTCCCTCAATTCTTGCATAACAAAACCCAAAACTGAGTGTCATCAATAATAGCGAAAATGACAAAATATTTCTACTTATTATGTCAAAAATAAGGAAAAATTGAATAGAAATAAAATATTAATAACGAATAGTTTCTTTAGGAGATGCACTCTACCATCTTAGCTACATCCCCACAATTCTTACATAACAAAACCCAACACTGCACGTCATCTGTTTTATGGTCATTATGTCAAAAATAAGGAAAAATTGAATAGAAATAAAATATTAATGAGTTTCTTCAAGAGATGCACTCTACTATCTTAGCTACAGCCCCACAATTCTTACATCACAAAACCCTAAACGTCCCGTCCATTAATAATAGTGAAAATAAAAAACTCCCTTTGATCATTATGTCATAAATAAGATTAATAATCGATCGATCCTCATACCTCTCGCATGCAAAGCAGGCGCTCTACCATTTAAGCTACATCCGTACAATTCTTACATCACAAAAACTTATGAAAATAAAATATTAATAACAATTAGTTACTTTTGGAGATGCGAGGTACTAATCCCCGTTGCTCTTGCATGCAAAGAGTGCACTCTACCATCTTAGCTACATAGAAATAGAAATAGAATATTTGGTAGTAGGATTCTTTTGCAGATGCACGGTATCGCACCGTACTTCTCACATGCGAAGTGAGAGCTTTACCATCCGAGCTACATACCCACAATTCTTACGTCATAAAATCCTAAACATACCATGACCAATAATAGTGAAAATAAAAAAATATCTCTGCTCAATATGTCAAAATAAGAAAAGATTGAATAAAAATAAAATATTAATAACAAATAGTTTCTTCTAAAGATGCAAATGCAAAGTATCAATCCCCACAACTACCATATTACAACTCTTATATTACAAAACTCTAAATTTTCTGTCATCAATAATAGTGAAAATGAAGAAATATCGCTACCCATCATATCATGAATAAGGAAATATTGAATAGAAATAAAATATTATATAACGAATAGATTCTTTGAGAGATAAGAGGTATTGATCCCCATACTTCTTGCATGCTAAGCGAGCACTCTACCATCTGAGCTACATCCCCACAATTCTTATATCACAAAACTCTAAATGTCTCGTCATCAATAATAGTGAAAATGAAAAACTATCTCGGCACATTATAACATAAATAAAAATAAATTGAAAATAATTAATATATTTAATAATTGATAATTATCCTTTAGATATGTGGGTACCAGTCCCCATACCTCTCGCATGCAAAGCGAGTGCTCTACCATCTAAGCTACATCCCCATCATTCTTACTTCACAAAACATTAAACTTTTCGTCATCAATAAAAGTGAAAATGAAAAAATATATCTACTTATTATGTCATAAATAAGGAAAAATTGAATAGAAATAAATTATAAATAAAAAATAGTTTCTTTTGCAAGCTAGGCTCTACCAGAGCTACATCCCCACATTACTTGCACCATGCAAGCTAGGCTCTACCAGAGCTCACATTACTTGCACCAAAAAATCCTACATTTTCCATCATCAATGATAGTGAAAATGAAGAAATATCGCTACTCAACATGTCATGACTAAGGAAAAATTGAAAAGAAATAACATACTTAATAATAGATAATTTTATTTTGGAGATGCAGGGTATATGTATCCCCGTACCTCTCGCATGCAAAGCGAGCACTCTACCATCTAAGCTACATTCCGACAATTCTTTTGACAAAAAATCCTAAACGTCTTGTCATCAATAATAGTGAAAATGAAAAAATATCGCTACTTGACATGTCATGAATAAAGAAAAATTGAAAAGTAATAACATATTTAATAATAAATAGTTTTATTTTGGAGATGTGGGGTATCGATCCACGTACCTCTTGCATGCAAAGCAAGCGCTCTACCATCTAAGTTACATCCCCACAATTCTTACATCACAAAATCCTAAATGTCTCGTCATCAATAATAGTGAAAATAAAAAACTATCCCGGCTCATTATGTTGTAATATGAAAAATTTGAAATGGAATAATATATTTAATAATCCATTCATTTGGAGATGCAACGTGTTGTTCCCCGTACTACCCACACAAGAAGCGAGCGCTCTACCATTTGATCTACATCCGCACAGCTCTTACATCAGAAAATCCTAAACGTCCCGTCATCAATAATTGTGTAATAATAAACAAATCATTTCTTTTGGAGATGTAGGGTATAGATCCCCTTACCTTTCGCATGCTATGTGAGTGCTATACCATCTGGGCTAAATACCCACAATTCTTGGATCACAAAACCCTAAATTTTTCGTCATCAATAATAGTAAAAATGAAGAAATATTGCTACTCAACATGTCATGAATAAGGGAAAATTGAAAGTGAAAAATATATTTAATAATAGATAGTTTTATTTTGGAGATGCAAGGTATCAATCCCCATACCTCTCGCATACAAAGTGAGCACTTTACCATCTTAGCTACATCCCCACAATTCTTATGTTACAAAACCCTAAACCTTTTGTCATCAATAATAGTAAAAATGAAAAACTATCTCTACTCATTATGTAGTAAATATGAAAATTTTGAAAATAAATAATATATTTAGTAATTGATTCATTTGAAGAAGCAAGGTATCGATCCCGTACTTCCCACATGGAAAGCTCTACCATCTGAGCTACATCCCCACGATTCTTACATCAGAAAACCCTAAATGTCCCGTCTTCAATAATTGAAAAAATGAAAAAATATCTCCGCTCATTATGTCATAAATAAGGAAAGATTGAACATAAATAAAATATTAATAACAAATAATTTCTTTTGGAGATGCAAGGTATCTCGATCCCCATACCTCTTGCATGCTAAGCGAGTGCTCTACCATCTAAGCTACATCCCCACAATTCTAATGTCACAAAACCTAAACTTCTCGTCATCAATAATAGGACCAAAATGGGAATTCAAAAATGGGAGAGAATTAGGTATAATTTATGAATTATTTCGGACATAGATATTATATTAATCCAATTATTATTTGGATTATTTTAGGCTTATCAATTCACATTCTCAATTTCATGGGAATGTATGTATTTAACTTGTGTCATTTTATTGCATTTATTTACTTCGTTTTATTCTACAATCTCTCTTGAAGGGGCATTCCGAGAATCAAACTCGAGACCTCTCGCACCCAAAGCGAGAATCATACCACTAGACCAAATGTCCTAGTTATGCCACTTAAAACGTATGTATGAATCCTTGGGCCTAGATATTAAGGTCGTATTTTGTCGTATTGTAGGAAACACATGAAGTCCTCGATGCGCTTCAATTGAAGCCTTGGATGTAGAATGTGTCTTGGAGAATAAAACAAGAGCATAATAAGAACAAAGAGCTTTCTACTAGACCTACTTAAGATTTGGATAGGCATACTTACAAAAAGTGGAAAACATGAAATGATATTAAGAGCATTATCATTATAGTTTTAATCGCCTTAATTTTTGTTTTTCTTCTTCTTTTTTTCTTTATTTCCTAAGATGGTAAGTATAAAGCCTTGGAATGTAAAGAAAGACTTTAGGTTGCTGCTGAATGGCCAAGCCATTGCGAACATGCTTAAGTTTTGATATCTCTTTTCTAATTCCTTTATGTCGACTTTGTTGCCCAACAATTGGTGTAGAGAAGTTAAGAGGTATGTTTGAAAAGTAAATAATAGGAACAACAAGTTTATATAAATATGAAGTCCTTCGAGAAGAAAAGATTTAGACATAGGGGCATTTGAGGTTGCACCCTAAGTGAGGGTCGTACCACTAAACCAAATGCCTTTTCTTAAATACCCAATATTTTTAGCTTCTTCTCAAATATATTTTTCTCTAAGTGGTTGGACGGCTATAAAATGAAAAGTTGATGGTCTAATATTTTACTTGTAAGTAAGGCATGTTATATTGAATTGTTATAATATACAAGGGTATTCAAATAAACAAACAACCCAACAAAGGAAACAAACTAATCAATTTGGGTTGGATTGATTCGGTTTGGTTCATCAGTTTGTTTGATTTAATTCTTTTATTTTTCCTCGGTTTGGTTCATAAGTTGTATTGAATGCACCTTAGTTTCGTGTTTGAAAGGTTTTAGTTTCAAATCCTACACATCATTCAAGATGACAATAAAATGGAGTTCAATTGAACGCGCTTTTAGTTTCGTGTTTGAAAGGTTGAAGATGAAGCATAATTTTTATTAATGATATATAAGAGATTCATGTTTTATTAGAAGAGATCAACTTCATTTAAGGTACTAGGAGTTTAAACTACTCCCCTTGTAATTTCAATCACTCTACCAAGATTACAAATTTAGGGTTGGCTAATTGAACATCGATTCTTTAACATTAGGTTATAATTTAGGTAGTAACCATTATAATATTAATGAGCATAAGAGTTACAATTCTTTCATGGACCATATGTGTTATAGTTAAAAGAATATATATATATATATATATATATTATGTATGTCGAGGCTGGATAAAGCATAAAGTAGCAAGGAACACCATTGTCGACTCTAGAACCACCCATAACTCATGATTAAGACCAATGCAAAGTATTTTAACATCCTTTGGCATCGAGATACAGGAAAGATGAATGTCGTCAAATTGGAAGCTTTACCTGTCTTAAAAGTCACAATGTGAACTCTAATCAAGCTGGAGCCTTGGACTAGGCAAATCATTTTTTGATAGTTGAAATAGATGACTTCGATGTCGTGTTAGGGATGAACGTCCTACTTGAACACAAAGTCATTTACATGTCCCTAGCAAAATGCCTAGTAGTAACAGAGTCTAATCCGACGATCATTCAGAAAAATATCCATCAACCAAGAGGGGTTAAAATGATGTCGATACTACAGTTGAGAAAGAATCTTAGCCATGATGAATCTACGCTTGCTACTATTGTAGTAATTGAAAAGGGGGGCTCGAGTGAGCCAACCTCAACATTAACCTTGTTGCCACTACATGAAGACCACGACGCAAAACAAGAAGGTCAGATAATGGATTTATCCCCACTAGGAGAGATAAATCACAAGATTAGTTTTATGTTGTAGTCGAGATTGCCTGCCACAAACAAATGTCATGCGGCTGAGCCTGAGCTAGCTAAATTCTATGAAAAGCTAAATGACTTGTTAACAGTTGAGTTTATTAGACCGGCAAAGGCTCTTGTCAGTGATCACTCAAATGCTGGGCAACGACATCAGGCCAATGCCTCTATTGGAGAAGGAAGACAAAAACAAGCTACTGAAGCAACACATGTTCACAAAGAAATAACAGACGGACGAAGAGAGTGGTCAGTCAGAAGCGACAACAACAATAATTTCAAGAAAAATAGAGAGTTCGTATAAGTTAACGTCAGATCAACTTCGAGTTCAAAGCAACAAGAACCAAAGACTGGTGCGAAAATACTATGGACTAGTCGATGTTATCCACAAGATTATGAAGACATCATATAGGATCCAATTGCTCTTATGGATGCAGACTAACCTTGTTGTCCACATCAGTAACTTGAAACATTATTATTCTGACCAAGAAGACATCAAGTAGAAGCAGGTGGTATGATGTCATGCAAAGAAGAAAAATTTTCATGCGAAGAAAGTAGGGAAGACACCAACAGAGAAGACATGAAGAGTCAACGAATCGAGAAGTGATTTTCAATAGCTCCTAGTAGATTGGAAGAGACTCCTCATTTTGAGATCAGCTGGAAGCACAACGAGAGACCTAAAGTTAGCCTCATCCTACAATGCTGAGTTTATAAAGAGTTGGTTGATAGAGATATCAATAAATTGTGTGGGGACAGATGTCATGATCACGATTTACTAAGGCATGTTGTCTATGGCTGCATGTTGCATGTCTCAGCCATTTTTGTAAATAATTTGTTGTCCAAGGCAGCATGCTCATTCCAAACCCCTTTTACTTGCTTTCATGTTAGATAGATCTTTACTATTATTGTTGTGCCACTATGGGGTGTATGACTAGTCATCAAAATCATATCTACACCACTCGGACTAAAATTTCCCAAAATGTATTATAGAAGAATGTGACTAGTTGTCAATTCTTCCTACCTGGGTTATATGCTATCAAATCCATTGTTGTTGCTTATTCGCTTTTAACTTATAATATTGCTTTATTTTAACTTATTTTTAACGTACTTCCTTGCTCAAGTTATCTAAAAAATTTCTTCCAAACATGATTCGAGCATACAGTGCTATTGTCCATGGAGTCTGAATTTCGCACAGTTGACTTGTTTGTCGGATTAGAACAAATGCTTCCCACTGGTTGTGGGCTGGATCTTCTAACTATATACGTGAGTTGGGCTCGGAGCATGCGTACAGGTTGAAAATGAAATGGTTGGATACAGGTTGCGAATGAGGATTGGGCCACGAAAAGTTTTTTTTCTTTACCACAAATGGACTTTAGGCTAGTGAGTCTTAAATTTTAGTTCAAACGGACCCAAAATCGAACCTACTAGTTCCTTCTTTCTTATACGACTCACTGAAAATTTTGGTGCCCTTTTCATTCCTATTCTTTGTTCCGCCTCTATTTTTTGGTGCCCTTCTCATTCTTATTCTCTGTTCCGCCTCTCTATTTTGGTGCCCCCCTTCTCATTCCTATTCTCTATTCCGCCTCTCTATTTTTCTGCCCCCCTTCTCATTCCTATTCTCTATTCCGCCTCTCTATTTTTCCGCCCCCCTTTTCATTCCTATTCTCTGTTCCGCCTCTCTATTTTGGTGCCCCCCTTCTCATTCCTATTCTCTGTTCCGCCTCTCTATTTTGGTGCCCCCCTTCTCATTCCTATTCTCTGTTCTGCCTCTCTATTTTGGTGCCCCCCTTCGACTATTTACGTGAGTTGGACTCGGAGCATGCGTATAGGTTGAAAATGAAATGGTTGGATACAAGTTGCGAATGAGGATTGGGCCACGAAAGGTTTTTTTTCTTTACCACAAATGGACTTTAGGCCAGTGAGTCTCAAATTTTAGTTCAAACAGACCCAAAATCGAACCTACTAGTTCCTTCGTCCTTATACGATTCACTGAAAATTTTGGTGCCCTTTTCATTCCTATTCTCTGTTCCGCCTCTAATTTTTGGTGCCCTTCTCATTCCTATTCTCTGTTCTCGCCTCTCTGTTTTGGTGCCTTCTCATTCCTATTCCTCTCTATTTTGGTGCCCTTCTCATTCCCATTCTCTATTCTGCCTCTCTATTTTGGTGCCCTTCTCATACCCATTCTCTGTTCCGCCTCTCTATTTTGGTCATTCTCATTCTCTGTTCCGCCTCTCTATTTTGGTGCCCCCTTTTCATTCTTATTCTCTGTTCCGCCTCTATTTTTTGGTGCCTTTCTCATTCTTATTCTCTGTTCCGCCTCTCTATTTTGATGCCCCCCTTCTCTTTCCTATTCTCTGTTCCGCCTCTCTATTTTTCTGCCCCCTTCTCATTCCTATTCTCTGTTCTGCCTCTCTATTTTGGCGTCTCCCTTCTCATTCCTACTCTTTATTCCGCCTCTCTATTTTGGTGCCCCCTTCTCCGCCTCCCTATTTTAGTGTCCCCTTCTCATTCCTACTCTCTGTTCCGCCTCTCTATTTTGGTGCCCCCCTTCTCATTCCTATTCTCTGTTCCGCCTCCATTTTGGTGCCCCCTTCTCATTTCGATTCCCTGTTCCGCCTCTATTTTGGTGCCCCCCTTCTCATTCCTATTACCTGTTCTGCCTCTATTTTGGTGCCCCCCTTCTCATTCCTATTCTCTGTTCCTGGTTCCCTTCTCATTCTTATTCTTTGTTCCGCCTCTCTATTTTGGTCCCCCCCTCATCATTATTACTCTCTATTCCGCCTCTCTGTTTTGGTGCCCCCCTTCGCATTCCTATTCTCTGTTCCTGGTGCCTTTCTCATTCCTATTCTTTGTTCCGCCTCTCTATTTTGGTCCCCCCTCATCATTCTTACTCTCTATTCCGCCTCTCTGTTTTGGTGCCTCCCTTCGCATTCCTATTCTCTGTTCCTGGTGCCCTTCTCATTCCTAATCTCTGTTCCCCCCTTCTCATTCCTATTCACTGTTCCGCCTCTCTATTTTGGTGCCCTTCTCATTCCCATTCTCTGTTCCACCTCTCTATTTTGGTGCCCCCTTCTCATTCTTATTCTCTGTTCCACCTCTCTATTTTTGTGCCCCCTTCTCATTCCTTTTCTCTGTTCCGCCTCTCTATTTTTGTGCCCCCCTTCTCATTCCTATTCTCTATTCCGCCTCTCTATTTTGGTGCCCCCCTTCTCATTCCTATTCTCTGTTCTCCCTCTATTTTGGTGCCCCCTTCTCATTCCTATTCCCTATTCAGCCTCTATTTTGGTGTCCCCCATCTCATTCCTATTCCCTGTTCCGCCTCTCTATTTTGTGCCCCCCTTCTCATATCTCATTCCTATTCTCTGTTCCGCCTCTATTTTGGTGCCCTTTCTCATTCCTATTCTCTGTTCTGTTCCCGCCTCTATTTTGGTGCCCTTCTCATTCCTATTCTCTGTTCTGTTCCGCCTCCTATTTTTTTGCCCTTCTCATTCCTATTCTCTGTGGTGCCCTTCTCATTCATATTCTTTGTTCTGTTCCCGCCTCTATTTTGGTGCCCTTTCTCATTCCTATTCTCTATTCTTCTCATTCCTATTATCTGTTCTGTTCCCGCCTCTATTTTGGTGCCCTTCTCATTCCTATTCTCTGTTCTGTTCCGCCTCCTATTTTGGTGCCCTTCTCATTCCTATTCTCTGTTATGTTCCGCCTCCTATTTTGGTGCCCTTCTCATTCCTATTCTCTGTGGCGCCCTTCTCATTCCTATTCTCTGTTCTGTTCCCGCCTCTATTTTAGGTCATAATTTAGGTAGTTGTTATTATGGGTCATAAACTTGTTTCTTTGCATAATATGGATTTAGTTGAACTCGGATAAGATCGATCAAGAAATTGTCTTTGAAATGACTAATAAACCTAGGTTATCGTTGTTGTCTTTTAACTGTGATTTTGCAAAAAGCTTAACTAATATGAACTATCATGCCACAAGAACTTTAAGGTAAATCAGTAATATACCCTACACATCATTCAATATTGGCAATAAAATGGAGTTAAACTGAACTCATTTTAGTTTCATGTTTGGCGTGTTCAAGATAAAACATAATTGTGTTAATGATATTAAGTTTGGAATCTATAAGAATTTAATGATCATAAGAGAAATTTATGTTTTATTCGAAAAGACCAACTTATTTAAGGTACTAGGAGTTCAAACTGGCTTAAGAGTTGCGTGCGTGCTCATTTTATCACTGTTATCCAATTCCTCCAATTTCCTCCTCTTCCTCCATCACATTCTTTATTTCTCTTCCCATTTCTCAATCTCCAACTCATCCTTTCTTTATCCCTAACCCATGTGGATTTGAATAAAGAAGGAGAAAAAGAAAGAGAGTGAAGGAAGTCAGTTTGGATTTAGCTTTGGAACTAGACATCGATGAGTATGATCTAACGAACATCTATATAGGAAATTTAGTGACTTCGCTTTAGGCTAACCAGGTGAATGGTGTTACTATTGGCTTGGTTGGATGAATTGTATGAGGTATTAACAATGCGTGCAATGTAGCCCCTCCACATGTCATACTTTGTGAGTGTTTGACATGTATTTCTCTTATGATCATTAAATTGTTTTGAAAAAGAAGAAAATAAAGATGGGGAATGGTTGTGAAAGAGAGTTAGAGAGAAATTTTGTAGAGTTCTGTGAAGAACTTGGATTTCAATCTAGCAAAGGAACTACCCATTATTTCTTTTTATGACTAATTATAAATAAAGAGAAAAATATGTTTGTATAGATAGATTAAACTCTAAATCTTATTTTAATTTTATAGCAGTTTCTTATTTTATGTTAATTTATTTTTATTTTTATTTGTTTTCCCTTTCAATTTTAGTTTCTAGTTGAGGTTTGAACCCTCCAAATTTGGGTTGTGACAGATTTATATTAGAGCGGTCGAATTTTAGGTTATATAGATTTTTCTTAGAATAAAGAGTCGTATATCTCTATGACTTAGTTTGATGACACGTCTCCCCACGATCAAGTAAGCAGTCTAACTCTATTTCGAAGTATATGATATGTTTTAAAACTGGTATGAATTTATTTAATATTTTGAGTTCCGTGGTAGTTATAAAATATCTTTGGACATTAAAGAGTGAATGTTAACCATATAAGACAATACTGGATCAGAGTTATAGTGTTTAGATATGGTGAGGAGGAAAAGAGTGGTAGCGAGATATCTGAATAGCCTTAGGACAACAGAGAGTTATTACTGCAAAATGCGAGACATCTAACCAATGAAATTTTGGTACTCAAAATGATGAAACTGGAGATGGTCCCAAACGTCTGTATGGACCATTTCCAATCGCACTTTCTATGGTTCTCTGGCAGCTTTTGTGAAGCTAACTCGTTTATATTTTTTCATAACGCAACTCTCACAAACACCCATATCAATAGATTTTAGGCCTTCTAAAACTCCATTCGCAGCCATCATCTTAATTTTTTTGAATCTCATATGTGCAAGTCTATTGACACTACTGTAGGGTGTATAAACATGATTGTTGTTGCTCAGAGTGCTTCCAATTCAAGTAGACTTTAATTGAAAGCACACTTACCAATAGCAACCATGTTTATACCCCCTACATTGGTGTATAGGGTTCCAGATTTTGTGTCATGCTACCACCATGACACCCTTCACAATCTTCCCCAAACTCTTTCCAAACTCGGCTGCATAACCTGTGCTATCCAACTGACCAATAGAGATCAGATTCTTCTTGAGATTAGGAATATATCTGACATCTTATAACGTCCACCCATTTTCTGCTAGAGTTTGTATGAAAACATCTCTCTTCCCTTCAATCTCCAACGTTTTGTTGTCGACAAGATACACCTTTCCAAAATTTCCTTATTTAAAATTTTGAAACAATTTCTTACTTGAAGACAAATGAAACGATGCAACTGATTCTAAAATCCAGAATTCAGTTGGGCTATTCATGCTACGAATTAGAGCATCCTCAGTATCTTCTGCTGAATATATAGAATCAATGTCATCTTCAAATTTGTGATTTTGCTTTTCTTCAATTTTGTACAATCTGTCCGAAAGTGTCATTTTTCTCCACAATTTCAACACTTTACGTTCTATTTGTCCGGAGAATTTTCTCGATTCCTTGATTTTGATCGCTCATGTTTGTTTGGACTCTTTAATTTACTTCTCGTTTGGGAATACTTTCACTGACATCTCGAATTTCATCAAACTTCAGTTTATCATATCCTCGTGAACTATTGATTGCAGCAACAACAGTATACCACGATTTGGGTAAAGATGACATCAAAATCAATGCTTTAATTTCATTTTTTAACATAATTTCCACTAAGCTCAATTAACTGACAATCACGTTGAACTAATTTATATGATCTGCAACAAAGCTACCTTCAGACATTTGTAGATTGAACAACCTCTGCATCAAATACACCTTGTTCAAAGCCGACGAATTTTCGTACATGTTTTACAACACCTTCAATAGGCCCAATGTCGTCTTCTCTTTGATGATGTTGAACGTCATGTTTTTGGACAGCGTCAACCAAATCAACCCTAAGGCGTGACTATCGTTAAGCTTCCACTCCTTTGTGGTCATGGTATCGAGCTTCACCCCCAAAAGGGATTTCTGAAGATCTTTCTGGTACAGATAATCTTCAATCTGCATCTTCTAGAAACTGATATCGAATCCATCAAACTTTTCAATTCTTGTCTTTGAACTTTTCATCTTCACGATCATGGTGAATCTTGTCTCGCTCTGATACTAGTTATTAGGATCACACAACAATGCACACACTCGATCTAAATGAACACAAAAAACTTGATAGAGAAAATGTAAAGAGAAATATTGACTAAAAGTTGTATTAATGACTTCAAGGTATGCAACGAGAGGATATGAAGAATGAGAAATATATATTATGGAAGCACTGACTAATGGGTATATATATGATTTCAGTTTATTATATATATATATATTGCTTTAATATAACCGTCTACTATATATAAATATTTAGTATATATATATCTATTAGATTTTTACTATAAATAGTCAACCTCCATATCCAACTTTTCACATTTTTAGTATAAATAGAGTCAGCCTCCATATCGAAGGAGGTTAGTTTTCCTACTATATATAAATCTCTATCACATTTTTACTATAAATAGTCAATCTCCATGCTTCTATCACATCTCCATGCTTCTATCACATTTTTACGGTAAATAGTCAGCCTCCATGCTTTCAGCCTCCATATCCCTCTTTCTCGAGGTTAGTTTTTCTACGCCTACTATATATAAATATTTAGTATATATATGTCTATAACATTTTTACTATAAATAGTCAGCCTCCATATCCCTCTTTCTCGAGGTTAGTTTTTCCATGCCTACTATATATAAATATTTATATATATATCTCTATCACATTTTTACTATAAATAGTCAATCTCCATGCTTCTATCACATCTCCATGCTTCTATCACATTTTTACGGTAAATAGTCAGCCTCCATGCTTTCAGCCTCCATATCTCTCTTTCTCGAGGTTAGTTTTTCTACGCCTACTATATATAAATATTTAGTATATATATGTCTATAACATTTTTACTATAAATAGTCAGCCTCCATATCCCTCTTTCTCGAGGTTAGTTTTTCCATGCCTACTATATATAAATATTTAGTATATATATGTCTATCACATTTTTACTATAAATAGTTAGCCTCCATGCTTTCAGCCTCCATATCCCTCTCTCTCGAGGTTAGTTTTTCTACGCCTACTGTAACGCCCCTAATTTTCCCCACCCTAATTAGCGACGTTACCTTATACTCGTCAAATCAACAGGAAAAGGGCTCACATGGGACAGTCTCGCTAACGAAAATGCATTCATCAATTTAAGCAGTTCATACCTAGAAAATCAATTGCGACAACCTAGCCTAGAAGAAAATCAACAGAGACTAAACAAACACTTCGCAAAACTAAGAACTCAAGAGAACCCAACAGGCGCTACGGCACGACAAACCCTCCTCAAGATTTCCATGGCCCTTCGCCTCCTCCACCGTCACCCGTACATGGGAGCCTTGCCCTTTCCTGAAAATATTGGTAGCACGTGGCTTGAGTATTATATAAAATACTCAGTAAGTCGCCCCACTGTTGGGGTTAAGCATATTTCATACATTCGGATATAAGCAGTCGCACACAGTACATCTACATGTCGCACATGATACACATACAAGACGCACGCAACACACATACATGTCACACAGAAATACCCATACAAGTCACACAGAAATACCCATACATGTCACACATCGTTACCATACATGCCGCACACTGCTAGACGAACGGAACTGGGAGAGAGGTCTGTCTTCCATTCCTTCCCATGGCCTTAGGCCCTTGCCTTGTCCGGGCGGGGGTGGATGCATGGTAATGTTCCACACATGGCCCACGTGTGTGACTGTGGACCCACCAGGCGAGCTCGCAAGCGAGCTCCCTGGGCCTGGCTTGGTCGGGTATGTATGACATACAATACCGGACGCCACAGATAAGGAGGGCCTGCATGATATCGTGGCGAACACAATATCGAATATACGCATCCTTCCCATCAGTAGCATAACGGGGGAGTGCCCCAAGTTCATAACCATAGCGTGCATGAGGTTCTTAAGGTTTACCTCCATGGCATTACACCTACGACGCTCCATCCCCTCGCCGCATTACATAGCATAACCGGGTTCACAGTAGGCAAGCATATCATAGCATAACCGGGACCACATTGAGCAAGCATATCCTAGCATACTAGTCATCTTATTCATGGCATGTGGGGTTCTCATTACAATCATGACATGTCAATCAAGCTCATCATACACACAGGGCGACAAAACGCGTCACAACATCATATTCCTAAACATGGCATACATAGCAATTCACTGCAAGAATCACATACATAAACAAAGCATGCATATAGCATTTCACGGCAAGAAACATCCAACCTAACATACAGCAACAACATATGGTGCATGCAAGGGCCACAGGGCACGCACCAACATACACAATAACTAACGCCAACAGTAAGGTTACTTACCTCCTTGGCCTTGACCGAAGTCGCCCACAACGCTAACTCCAGCGCCTAACTACCTTCTCAAATGGTTGAAACGAGGGCGGAAATGGCTTCGGAAGGGTCGAAAACCTAGGAATCGGTATACTATTCGGATGTCGAGCCGCCAAGCCGCACTTGGCCGAACCGGAGGTTCGCGAAGCCGCCGGTGGAGCAGAAACCGATGGCTGCGACGAACACCGCCGGCGCAGGGTTTCTGGAACGCCTCCGGCTTGGGCCACAAAGGGGACGAGGCTCTGGGGTGGTGTCCGAACGCGAGCTGCACGCCGGCTGAGAGGTCTCGCCGAATGCTGGGGAACCCGCGCCTGCGCTGCGTCTCCCTCGTCCAAAGGTCCCGACGGTCCAACTCGCAGGGCTTGGCTATCGTCGCCGGTGGATGCGTCGTCGCTCGTCCGTTCTCCAGTGGCGCGTTGGCTTCCTCTTGCCTCCCCCCACACTAGCGCCCCCTTCTCCCTAAAGGCGGTGGCCACCCCTAGGGTTTACGGGAACCCTAGTGGATCCCGCCGAAATCTCGTGATTTTCGGCGGGGCCCCTTTTTTTTTTTTCTCTCTCCTCTCTCCTCAGAAGGTGTACCGTTACACCTACTATATATAAATATTTAGTATATATGTCTATCACATTTTTACTATAAATAGTCAGCCTCCATGCTTTCAGCCTCCATATCCCTCTCTCGAGGTTAGTTTTTCTACACCTACTATATATAAATATTTAGTATATATATATGTCTATCACATTTTTACTATAAATAGTCAGCCTCCATGCTTTTAGCCTCCCTATCCAACTCTCTAGAGCTTAGTTTTTCTGCGCCCACTATATATAAATATTTAGTATATATATCTCTATTAGTGGAACCCATCAGTTTACATGACACTCGGTTATTTACATGACACTCGGTTATCTACATGACACTATTGATATCTTTGGTGGCAATCTTATCTCCTCGAGTTCAAGGAAATTATATATAAATATTTAGTATATCTTTACTATAAATAGTCAGCCTCCATATTATCTTTGGGGGCAATCTTATCTCCTGAAGTATAAGGAAATAATCGACAGTTTCTTGTTCTAGTATGGAGGGCGAATTCGACAGTTTCTTGTTCTAGTATGGAGGGCGAATACAAGGCGGTTGCTTATGCCACTACCGAAGTAATCTAGATCCAAGTCCTCTTACGTGAGCTCGGGATGTCGCAAGCACGAGCGCGGTTGCTTATGCCACTGTCGAATTAATCTGGATCTAGCTCGGAAAGTCGCAAGCATGAGTGCCTAGCTTGTGGTGTGACAACATTGAGCTCGGGATCTCGCAAGCACAAGCGCTTAGCCTGTGCTGTGACAACTATTTAATTTGATATAATTGTGGGGGCATTTCGTGAATCGAACTCAAGATTTGAAATTTATCCACTAGACCAAATGCCCTGGTAGTGGATCAATAATTTTTAGTTGCTAGTCCATGTGTTTTGTGTGCCTCATGATTTGAAATTATCCACGTGTTTTTTTTTTTTTTGTGCTTTAGAACCTACTATTATTGTCACGTTAATTTCACATTGTCCATCACATAGTAGAATTTGTTCTTCAAATCAATGGGATGTACTTCAATTAATATTATTAAAATATATTGACATAAATAAAGTTAGTTGTACTTCAATTAATATTATTAACAAATATTGACATAAATAAAGTTCATATCCTATAATTCCTACCTCATAGGTTTGAGATTATGAATGACCCAGCTCAAATTTGTTTGGTTGAAGTTGCATAGCCAAGTATATGCATTCCTTTAGAATAAATGTTGAAACAAACGTTTTAATTTTAAGTAAAATTTCACCACAAAAGTTTTTGAAAACGACTTTTATTTTATATTTATTTTTAATTTTTTAATTTTTTAATTTTAGTTTTCAAAACCTACATTGATATGTTAAAACTACTTCTTTACTACCATTTAACAATATTTATATTGTAAAATGGGATTAACTTCTTTTAAGTTTATGTATTTTCTTTTTATTACTTCGCTTTACTTCTATCTCATGTTTAAAAAAAAAATGTGCTAGTAAACATAATTCCTCTTTTATTGTTATACATACTTACTCCATTTGTATTTAGTTCATTTTATACAAAAGTCTACCGTTAATTACTAAACCCATGTGCTTAATACATTCCCTAAAAAAACAAACTTGTTTGTATTAGGATAAATTACCATGAATAGGAAGAGAAGAAACACCGCAAATAAGTAGAAGGTTGAGAATTTCACTCAACCACACAATCGAACTTGAAAGACGGAAGGGCTTAGATGCAATTCTACCTCAACAATTGCTTGAAACTTAGAAATGGCAGAGATGATGCTCAGATTTTTAAAGAAAACTTCTCAACTTGAGAGATCAATTTTATGCAATGTTTTGATTAGACCTTGGTTGCTTTACTCACCAAAATATTTAAATTACTTAAAAATAAAATTAAAATAAAATTTACCCAATTCTCCCCACTAACCTCTCATCCCAACCGGCATCCTCTTTCCTCGACCTCACCATTTCATCCAAAAAAAATAAAGAGGAAAGAATGTTAGATTTGAGAAAAAGTAAAATTGTGTTTAAATAGAAGATTTACCTGGAGAGATTTTGGTCTGTTATTAGGTAAAATCCTAAGTCAGATTTCTTTTTTTTAAAAGAAATTAATTAAGGAGAAAAGAAATTATGGTTATAAGAAATTAATTTAGGATCAAATTTCTTTCCTATTTTACCAGATGTGATAATCAGATCCCATATTCAATTAATTAGATTTTTTTTGTTAGCATTGGAAGTTATAAAATAAGGTTAGAATCAATAAAATTTTAGTTGAAATTTTAGTTGGCAAATCCATAAATGTGTAAGATAGTAGCCAAAGATTAAAATTGGTCAATAATATTGGTTTACAGACTAAAAATAAATATAGAGTTAAAGTAATATCTTATTTACATAATTCAAAATGTTTACAGAATTGAAAATAATCACAAAGAAGGAGGAGGGAAGATTGGGGGAAGAGTTGTTGAACAGAATTTAAAAACAAAACAGTAAATATGAGAGGGCATGGAACTCCATTAAATTTTGTCTTAAATATCAGAATTTTAATAATATAAATTAGAGAAATAATTTTATAGATTCAAACTTGAAACTAATGTCATGGGCTCACATAGGTTGACTTGGATTTCAAAGGACGGAATCAAACTTTCATTAAAGATATATATGTGACAACGACTTAAGCTAACTAGGCAAGTGACCTTACTATCGGGATGGTTGTATTTAATGTTGACACGTGCCCTGTGGTTCTGCACGTGTCATATATATTGATATGTGTGAATTGTCTGTGGATCGATATGCTTTCTATATGTTATGTATATGTTATAATATGTGAATTGTATGATAATAATTACGGTACAATGTATTCAAGGATATGTTTGAGATAGGATACAAGAATGATGCACAAAACGAAATGTAACGATAGGAGTAAAATACGTTCATGAAACGTTAAGGTTAGGTTGCATATTGGAGTGATATGGATAAGAGAGATTGATTGAAGAATACGGTTAGGTTACGGATAGAAAGGGATAGGTTTGTAATAAATTGATAGAATGATAGCGTTAGGTTAAGTTCTTGTGATGAGATGACTAAGGTACGTTCACGTAATGATATGTCTGTGATAGGTATAAGAATGTTAAGGCTATGATAAGTTAGAGAATGATATGACTACGAAGTGTTTACGTTATGACTTGTTTATGATATGATACATTGTGATGCAATATGTCATGGTATGATGTGTATATGATGAAATGATATGTTAAAAGCATGTTATGTTAGGTCTCTTAAATTGTGTATATAGAACATGATATGAATGACATGAAATTACAATAAATGTCATGAAATATAACCCCGTTAGAATTATGTATGATTTGAGAACTAAAGAATGAGAAACGATATGACATGAATGATGAACGATATCTGAAACGATATAAAAAATGATATGATATGTACACAATGCTAGTGGGGTTGTATTAAAGGATAATGAAAATGGAAAAGTTTTGGGACCTCATGCATTATGTGTGCTCATGCATTTGGGGGATACCCCTATCCCATCACGAGGGTACGAACGCGTACATCCAATAGCAGGACAACGATCGTTATGCTTTGCATAGCGCTACCGTGACGGTTACTAGTTCTAGCGGGTGTCCGGCCTAAGGGGCTCCCAGAGTATGCCCACCAGATAAGGAAAGTGGCCCAGTGGTGTGCGAACTAGCTGGTGAGCCCATACTCGCACGTATGGGCTGTGTGTAGAGTATATGGTACACGTCCAAAATTACCCGTTAGGACAGCACCGTAGGGAAAACGGAATGAAAGATAGGTCTTATCATCTCATTGCATGTGATTGTTGTATTTAACCCCAATAGTGGGAACACTTATTGAGTATTTCTTTAAATACTCAAGCCATGTGCTACTACATTTTTCAGGTTAAGGCAAGGTATTCCTGTACGATGACGGTATCACAACTCAAGACCATGGTACATGCATAGGATAGTGGTATTTATTTTCTTATACTTAGGCTAGAATAGGATGTTTTTAACTTAAACGCTTATTTATTTTATTTAGTCTTTTGTTCGTTTTAAAGATGTTTTCGAAACATATAAGTCCATGGCTGTGTTTTAAGATAAAGATTATGTTTTATGGAATTTAAATGAAGTCTTCCGCATTTAATGTTTATGGCACGTAGACAATAACAACCTTAAATTAAGTAGAAAATTTTGGGTTGTTACAGTTTTGATCAGATCTGCCTTGTGGTTGCTTTACTCACAAAAATATTAGAATTAATAGGAAGCAAATCAAGAGGCGTAAGTGGATTAAATCCATAAAAATTTTCAAAAGGAGAACAATGAGTGGTACTATGAATTGCTCTAAAGGAGAACGGTACTATGAAGAGTTGCTCTATTATATGTCATCTCTACCAATGGCAAACATTCGTCCCAAGACTTAATATTCTTAGAAATAATAGGCAGATTAAATCCATAAACATCTTCAGAAGGAGAACAATAAGTGGTACTATGAATTGCTCTAAAGGAGAACGGTACTATGAATTCCTCTATTATATGTCATCTCTACAAATGACAAACATTAGTCCCAAGACTTAATATATTCTTAGAAATAATAGGCAATAATCCAACTTATCCCACACCATACTTTTCAAAAGTGACTTAAAAATTTAACTATCCCTATCTTTTTTTTGCGTGTAGCAAACCACATTTAAAGGCATATACAATCCATATAAAATATCATTAAGGCACCACCATATTATAGAGCACTTAGGAATACAGAGCGGGGTGTTCGGGGTATCGATCCCCATACCAATCGCATGCAAACAGAGCACTCTACCATCTTATCTACATTCCCACAATTCTTGCCTAACAAAACCCAAAACTGCCATCAATAATAGTGAAAATGAAAAAATATTTTTGCTCATTATGTAAAAAATAAGGAAAAATTGAATAGAAATAAAATATTAATAACGACATTATGTCAAAAATAAGGAAAAATAGATAGAAATAAAATATCAATAACGGATAGTTTCTTTAGGAGATGCACTCTACCATCTTAGATAGAAATAAAATATCAATAACGGATAGTTTCTTTCGGAGATGCACTCTACCATCTTAGCTACATCCCCATAATTTTTACCTAACAAAACTCAAAACTACACGTCATCAATAATAGTGAAAATGAAAAAATATTTCTACTCATTATGTCAAAAATAAGGAAAAATTGAATAGAAATAAAATATTAATGAGTTTCTTCGGGAGATTCACTCAACCATCTTAGCTACATCTCTACCGTCCTTACATAACAAAACCCATAATAGTGAAAATGAAAAACTCCCTTTGATCATTATGTCATAAATAAGATTAATAATTGATAATTTTCCTTTGGAGATGCATGATAGCGATCCCCGTACCTCTTGCATGCAAAGCAAGTGCTCTACCATTTAAGCTACATTCGTACAATTCTTACATCATACCTTTAAAAATATCTCTGCTCATTATGTCATAAATAAGGAAAGATTGAATAAAAATAAAATATTAATAACAAATAGTTACTTTTGGAGATGGGGTGCTCTTCCATGCAAAGAGTGCACTCTACCATCTTAGCTACATCCAAACAATTCTTACATGACAAAATCATAAACGTCCCATCATCAACAATAGTGAAAATGAAAACTATCCCTGCTCATTATGTCATAAATAAGAAAAATTTGAAATAGAAATAGAATATTTGATACTAGGATTCCTTTGGAAATGCAGGGTATCGCACCGTACTTCTCACATGCGAAGCAAGCGCTCTACCATCTGAGCTACATCCCCACAATTCTTACGTCATAAAATCCTAAACCTACCATCACCAATAATAGTGCAAATAAAAAAATATATCTGCTCAGTATGTCAAAATAAGAAAAGATTAAATAGAAATAAAACCATTTGAGCTACATCCGTCATTCTTACATCACAAAACTTTAAATTCATCAATAATAGTGAAAACGAAAAAATACTCTGCTCATTATGTCATAAATAAGGAAATATTGAATAAAAATAACATATTAATAACAAATAGTTTCTTCGAGAGATTCAAATGCAAAGTAAAAATATTAATAACAAATAGTTTGTTGCTCATTATGTCATAAATAAGGAAATATTGAATAAAAATAAAATATTTAAATTCATTAATAATAGTGAAAACGAAAAAAAAATACTCTGCTCATTATGTCGTAAATAAGGAAATATTGAATAAAAATAAAATATTAATAACAAATAGTTTCTTCATTTAATGCAAAGTAAAAGCATTAATAACAAATAGTTTCTTGTTCATTATGTCATAAATAAGGAAATATTGAATAAAAATACAATATTAATAACAAATAGATTCTTTCGAAGATAGGAGGTATTGATCCCCATGCTAAATGTCTTGTCATCAATAATAGTGAAAATGAAAAACCCTAAATCTCGAGATGTGGGGTATATCGATACCCATACCTCTCGCACGCTAAGTGAGCACTCTACCATCTAAGCTACATCCCCACATTACTTGCACTACAAAATCCTAAATTTTTCATCATCAATAATAGTGAAAATGAAGAAATATCACTACTCAACATGTCATGACTAAGGGAAAAATTGAAATGAAATAACATATTTAATAATAAATAGTTTTATTTTGGAGATGCAGGGTATCGATCCCCATACCTCTCGCATGCAAAGCGAGCGCTCTACCATCTGAGCTACATCCCCACGATTCTTATGACAAAAAACCCTAAATGTCTTGTCATCAATAATAGTGAAAATGAAAAAAATATCGCTACTCATTATGTCATAAATAAGGAAAAATTGAATAGAAATAAAATAGTAATAACAAGTAGTTTCTTTTAGAGATGCAAGTATGGATCCCTATACCTCTCACATGCTCAGAAAGTGATCTAAAATCTAATCTACATTCCCTTGATTCTTACATCAGAAAACCCTAAACATCCCGTCATCAATAATAGTGAAAATGAAAAAATATCTAATAAGAAAAGATTGAATAGAGTTTCTTTTGGAGATGCGGGGTATCAATCCCTATACCTCTCTACCATCTGAGTTACATCTCCACAATTCTTGCATCACAAAATCCTAAATTTTCCATCATCAATAATATTGAAAATGAAGAAATATGCTACTTAACATGTCATGAATAAGGAAAAATTGAAAAGAAATAACATATTTAATAATAAATAGTTCGTAAATATGAAAAATTTGAAATGAAATAATATATTTAATAATTCATTCATTTGGAGATGCAAGGTGTTGATCCCCGTACTACCCACACGAGAAGCGAGCGCTCTACCATTTGATCTACATCCGCATAACTCTTACATCAGAAAATCCTAAACGTCCCGTCATCAATAATTATGTAAATGAAAAAATATCTCGACTCATTATGTTATAATAAGGAAAGATTGAATAGAAATAAAATATTAATAACAAATAGTTTCTTTTGGAGATGCAGGTATAGATCCTACACCTTATGTGAGCGCTATACCATCTGGGCTAAATACCCACTATTCTTGAATCACAAAACCCTAAATTTTCTGAAAGTGGAAAATATATTTAATAATTGATAGTTTTATTTTGGAGATGCAAGGAATCAATCCCCATACCTCTCGCATACAAAGTGAGCACTTTACCATCTTAGCTACATCCCCACAATTCTTATGTCACAAAATCCTAAGCGTCTCGTCATCAATAATAATGAAAATGAAAAACTATCTATGCTCATTATGTAGTAAATATTAAAAAATTGAAAAGAAATAATATATTTAGTAATCGATTCATTTGGAGAAGTATGGTATCGATCCTGTACTTCCTACATGGGAAGCTCTACCATTTGAGCTATATCCCTACGATTTTTACGTCAGAAAATCCTAAATGTCTCGTCGTCAATAATTGTGAAAATGAAAAAAATATCTCCGCTCATTATGTCATAAATAAGGAAAGATTAATAGTTTCTTTTGGAGATCCAGGGTATCTCCATCCCCATACCTCTCACATGCTAAATGAGCGCTCTACCATCTGAGCCTAATTTTCCGTCATCAATAATAGTTAAAAATGAAGAAATATCGCTATTCAACATGTCATGAGTGAGGAAAAATTGAAAAGAAATAACATATTTGATAATTGATAGTTTCATTTTGGAGATATGCAGGGTATTGATCTTCGTACCTCTCGCATTCAAAGCTAGCGCTATATCATTTGAGCTACGTCCCCACAATTCTCATGTCACAAAATCCTAAACATCTCGTCATCAATAATAGGTCCAAAATGGGAATTCCAAAAACGGAGAAAATTAGGTATAACTTATGAATCATTTCAATAATAGGTCCAAAATGGGAATTCCAAAAACGGAGAAAATTAGGTATAACTTATGAATCATTTCGACATGGAATGCAATGATATTATATTAATCCAATTATTATTTGGATTATTTAAGGCTTATCAATTCACAATCAAAGTTTCATGGGAATGTATGTATTTAACTCGTGTCATTTTATTGGATTTATTTACTTCGTTTTATTCTACAATCTCTCTTGAAGGGGCATTCCGAGAATCAAACTCGAGACCTCTCGCACCCAAAGCGAGAATCATACCACTAGACCAAATGCCCTAGTTATGCCACTTAAAACGTATGTATGGATCCTTGGGCCTAGATATTAAAATCGTATTTTGTCGTATTGCAGGAAACACATGAAGTCCTCGATGCGCTCGAACTGAAGCCTTGGATGTAGAATGTGTCTTGGAGAACAAAACAAGAACATAATAAGAACAAAGAGCTTTCTACTAGATCTACTTAAGATTTGGATAGGCATACTCACTGACAGTGGGAAACATGAAATGATATTAAGAGCATTATCATTATAGTTTTAATCGCCTTAATTTTTGTTTTTCTTCTTCTGTTTTTTTCTTTATTTCCTGAGATGGTAAGTATAAAGCTTTGGGATGTAAAGAAAGACTTTAGGTTGTTGCTGAATGGCCAAGCCATTGCGAATATGCTCAAGTTTTGATATCTCTTTTATAATTCCTTTATGTCGACTTTGTTGCCCAACAATTAGTGTAGAGAAGTTAAGAGGTATGTTTGAAAAGTAAATAATAGGAACAACAAGTTTATATAAATATGAAGTCCTTCGATAAGAAAAGATTTAGACATAGGGGCATTTGAGGTTGCACCCTAAGTGAGGGTCGTACCACTAAACCAAATGCTTTTTCTTAAATGCCCAATATAGCTTCTACTCAAATATATTTTTCTATGAGAGGTTGGACGGCTATAAAATGAAAAGTTGATGGTCTAATATTTTACATGTAAGGGTTATCAAATAAACAAACAACCGAACAAAGGAAACAACTTTATTTTGGGTTGGATTGATTCGGCTCAGTTCATAAGTTTATTTGATTTAATTCTTCTATTTTGCCTCGTATGACAACATAAAGTTGTACTAAATGCACCTTAGTTTCATTTATGACAAACTCATATGAAACATAATTGCATTAATAGTACTCAGGGTAGGAGTCTATAATTATTTCATGAACCTAAGTGCAAATCATGCTTCATTAAAGATGAGATAAACTTTAGTTAAGTAACGGGAACTTTAAATTGCTTCATGTGGAGCTTCAATTACTCTATGCTAGTTACACTCCTTAGGATTGACTAATTGAACACGAGTGCATTGATTTAGGGAAATTTTTGTGTAATTATCAACTACAACTTATGTTTTCAAATTTTTACGTCATAATTTAGGTAGTTGGTGTTATGAGTCGTAAACTTGTTTCTTTACATAATATGGATTTAGTTGAACTGTTATTCCCGATAAGATGGAGAAAGAAATTGTCTTTCAAATGATTAATAGACCTAGGTTCATCGTTGTTGTCTTTTAACTGTAATTTTGCAAAAAGCTTAACGAATATAAACTATCGTGCCACAGGAACTTTAAGGTAAATCAAGAATATACCATACACATCATTCAATATTGGCAATAAAATGGAGTTAAACTGAACGCATTTTAGTTTCATGTTTGGCGTATTCAAGATAAAGCATAATTGTATTTATGATATTGAGCTTGGAGTCTATAAGAATTTAATGATCATAAAAGAAATTCTTGTTTTATTAGAGGAGACCAACTTTATTTAAGCTACTAGGAGTTCAAATTGTTTTAAGAGCGGCGTGTGCTCATTTTATCCATGTTCTCCATTTCCTCCCACACCCTAAGCAAGAATAATATCACTAGACCAAATTCCTCTTCTTGAACATCTATCATTTTTATCTCTCACTCGATATGATTTTTTCTCTCAAGTTTGAAATCTATATTTGTTGGGAGTCAGGGGCTAAAAGCATTTTGTTGAGCTTTTGGATCATGAATAACTTTTGCATTCAATTAGAATACTCTGTTCAGGTACGTCTTTTTTTATAGGTGGAAGTTCAAGGATTTACGGGAAAGAAAACCATCAACTCTTTACAATCAATACACAGAATTTTTAATTAATCATCAACCCAATACAATCAATACACGGAGTTCTTAATTAATCATCAACCCAATACAATCAATACACGGAGTTCTTAATTAATCATCAACCCTTTACAATGAATACACAGAATTCTTAATTAATAAATTGTTTTACCTACAAGAACACAAAGTGAAACAAATTAAGTGAGTTGGATTGATGGATTATTTAGGACAAAGTGAAACAAATTAAGTGAGTTGGATTGATACATTATTTAGGACAAAGTGAAACAAATTAAGTGAGTTGGATTGATAAATTATTTAGGACAAAGTGAAACAAATTAAGTGCGTTAGATTGATACATTATTTAGGCCTTTTAGGTCACACCCAAAGCAAGAATCAATCATACCACTAGACCAAATGTCCTTGTTGTGGACTTCATATTCAAGTGTGCATATCATCATTCATTATTTCATTTACTTTATTTGATCTTCATATAAATTGTAATATAATCAATTATACTTATTAATCATTTTTGAAGTAAGACTAATGGAGATACGGTCGGTCGATCCCCATACCTCTCACATGCAAAAAGAGCATACGGTCGATCCCCATACCTCTCACATGCAAAAAGAGCACTCTACCATCTTAGCTACATCCCCATAATTCTTCCATCTCAAAACCCGTCCTATTATGTCTTACTTGAACATTCACAGTTTCTTGGGAATCTATGTATTTAACTTGTGTTATATCTCTTGAACCTCAGAATTGAACTTGAGACCTCTCACACCCAAAGCGAGAATCATACCACTAGACTAAATGCCCTTGTTATGCACTTTGAAACGTATGTATGAAGCCTTGAGCCTAGGTATTAAGGTCGCATTTTGTTGTATTGCAGGAAACCCATGAAATCCTCCATGAGAATATGTGGTGGAGAACAAAACAAGAACATAATAAGCTTTCTTCTTTTTTTTTTTTTTTTCTTCTTTGTTTCCTAAAATGGCAAGTATAAAGCCTTGGGATGTAAAGAAAGACTTTTTACTATTTGTTGCCCAACCATTGGTGGTATGTTTGATAATAGGAGCAAAAAGTTTATATTAATCTGAAGTCCTTCGATAAGAAAAGATTTAGATATAGGGGCATTACAAGAATTAAACTCAAAACCTCTTGCACCCTAAGTGAGAATCATACCACCAAACCGAATATTTTAGGCTTCTACTCAAATATATTTTTCTTTGAGTGGTTGGACAGCTATAAAATGAAAAGTTGAATTGTTATAATATACCCGGATTATCAAATAAACCAACAACCCAACAAAGGAAACAAACTAATCAATTTGGGTTGGATTGATTCGGTTCAGTTCATCAGTTTATTTGATTTAATTCTTCTATTTTGCCTCGTATGACAAGAAATTAAGTTGTATTGAGTGCACCTTAGTTTCATTTATGAAGAACTCGTATGAAACATATTAGCATTAATAGACTTAAGTGCAACTCATGCTTCTTTAAAGATGAGATAAGCTTGATTTAAGTAACGGGAACTTTAAATTACTTCATGTGGAGCTTCAATTACTCTATGCTAGTTACAATCTTTAGGATTGACTAATTGGACTCAAGTTCATGGATTTAGGAAATTTTTTGTGTAATTATCAATTACAACTTATGTTTTCGAATTTTTAGGTCATAATTTAGGTAGTTGTTATTATGGGTCCTAAACTTGTTTCTTTGCATAATATGGATTTAGTTGAACTGTCATTACCGATAAGATGGACAAATAAATTGTCTTTGAAATGACTAATAAACCTAGATTCATCATTGTTGTCTTTTAACTATGATTTTGCAAAAAGCCTAACTAATATGAACTATCATGTCATAAGAACTTTAAGGTAAATCAAGAATATACCATACACATCATTCAATATTGGCAATAAAATGGAGTTAAACTGAATGCATTTTAGTTTCATGTTTGGCGTGTTCAAGATAAAGCATAATTGTATTAATGATATTGAACTTGGAATCGATAAGAATTTAATGATCATAAGAGAAATTCCTATTTTATTAGAGGAGACCAACTTTATTTAAGGTACTAGGAGTTAAAACTGACTTAGGAGTTGCGTGTGTGCTCATTTTATTCATGTTCTCCTCTTCCTCCCATTCCCTACTCTTCCTCTATCACATTCTTTATTTCTCTTCCCATTTCTCAATCTCCAACTCATTCTTTCTTTATCCCTAACCAATGCCGATTTGAATAAAGAAAGAGAAATAGAAATAGAGTGAAGGAAGTCGGTTTGGATTTAGCTTTGGAACTAGACATCGATGAGTATGATTTAACAAACATCTATACAGAAAATTTAGTGACTTCGCTTTAGGCCAACCAGGTAAATGGTGTTACTATTGGCTTGGTTGGATGAATTGTATGAGGTATTAACAACGTGTGCTCCGTAGCCCCTCCACGTGTCGTACTTTGTGAGTGTTTGACATGTATTATGTTATGTTATGGTGTAATGCGAATTCAAATGAGGATTAATTTCTCAATTTTTTCATTTTGACCCATCTTTCCTAAGTAGAGGACAGTCATATCTCTTATTAGAGTTCAATAATGAGGAAAAATAAGAAAATAAAGAAGGGGAATTGTTTTGAAAGAGAGGTAGAGAGATTTTGTAGAGTTTTGTGAAGAAATTGGATTTGAATGAGGTAAAGGAACTGCCAATAATTTCTTTTTATGACTAATTTAATTAAGAGAAAAATATCTTTGTAAAGATAGATTAAACTCTAAATCTTATTTTAATTTTATAGCATTTTCTTATTTTATATTTATTTTATTTTATTTTTATTTATTTTCACTTTTAGTTTTAGTTTCTATTTAAATTTTGAACCTCTAAATTTGGGTGGTGACAAATTGATATTAGGGATATAGATTTCTTCTTAGAATAAAGAGTCGTATATCTCTATGACTTAGTTCGATGACATGTCTCGCCACGATCAAGTAAGCAGTCTAACCCTATTTCGAAGTATATGACGAGTTCTAAAACTTGTATGAATTTATTGTATGTTTTGAGTTTCGTGGTAGTTATAAAATGTCCTTGGACATTAAAGAGTGAATGTTAACCATATAAGACAATATTGGATCAAAGTTATAGTGTCTAGATATGGTGAGGAGGAAAAGAGTAGTAGTGAGATATCTGAATAGCCTTAGAAAAACAAAGAGTTGTTGCTCGCACACCTAACCAATGAAATTTTGGTACTAGAAATGATGAAACTGGAGATGGTTCCTAAACGTCTGTATGGACCATTTCCAATCGCACTTTCTATGGTTCTCTGGCAACTTTTGTGAAGTTAACTTGTTAATATTTTTCCATAACGCAACTCTCACAAAAACCCATATCAATAGATTTTAGGCCTTCTAAAACTCCATTTGCAGCCATCATCTTCATTTCTTTGAATCTCATACGTGAAGTTCTATTGACACTACTGTAGGGTGTATGAACATGATTGTTGTTGCTCAGAGTGCTTCAAATTCAAGTAGACTTTAATTGAAAGCACTCGTAGCAACAACAGCCATGTTTATACACCCTACAGTGGTGTACAGGGTTCCAGATTTTGTGTAATGCTACCACCATGACACCCTTCACAATCTTCCCCAAACTCATTCCAAACTCGGCTGCATAACCTGTGCTATCCAACTGACTAATAGAGATCAAATTCTTCTTGAGATCAGGAATATATTTGACATCCTATAACGTCCACCCATTTTCTGCTAGAGTTTGTATGCAGGCATCTCTCTTCCCTTCAATCTTTAACGTTTTGTTGTCGGCAAGATACACCTTCCCAAAATTTCCTTATTTGAAATTATGAAACAATTCCTTACTTGAAGACAAATGAAACGATGCAACTGAATCTAAAATCAAGAATTCAATTGGGCTATTCATGCTACGAATTAGAGCATCCTCCGTATCGTCTTGCTGAATATATAGAATCAATGTCATCTTCAAATATGTGATTTTTTTCAATTGGGCTATTCATACTACGAATTAGAGCATCCTCCGTATCGTCTTGCTAAATATATAGAATCAATGTCATCTTCAAATATGTGATTTTTCTTTTCTTCAATTTTGTACAATCTGTCCAGAAGTGTCATTTTGATCGCCCATGTTTGTTTGGGCTCTTTAATTTACTTCTCGTTTGGGAATACTGTCGCTGACATCTCGAATTTCATCAAACTTCAGTTTATCAGATCCTTGTGAACGGTTGATTGCAGCAACAATAGTACACCACGACTCAGGTAAAGATGACATCAAAATCAATGCTTTAATTTCATTTTTTAACATACTTTCCACCGAGCTCAATTGACTTTTGATTGCTTGTGGATGTATATAATAAAATGATATAAAATTCACAAGAATAAGTGCAAGTATACACCATCACAAGTAGCAAGTAATAAGTAAATTATCGATTCCACAAGGAACCTATCTTTTTGGTTAATTTTATCGCTGGAAATTAAGTGAGTTTTTGGGTAACAATCAAATGAGTGTTAGAGATTTTAACTATTTAAACAAAACTAAAACAGAGTGCCACTACTGTAAAAAAAAAACAAAAAATGATGAGAAAAACAACTATAATGAGGAAAGTTCGGCTAAGAGAAATTAAATAGATAAGTCGTTGTAGTATAGTGATAAGTATTCCTGTTTGTCACGCGGGTGACCCGGGTTGTTTGTCACGCGGGTGACCCGGGTTCGATCCCTGACAACGGTGCTCTCTCTCTTCTCCTGAACAACTATGTATAAAATCATACCATAACCGTCAACATACATAAACTATATAAAACTCTCTCGCCTCCCTATGTATGAATTGCTCCGTCCCTTCTCCCGAATAAGAGAAAACCTATATAAAACTTTGCTCCCTCTCTTCTCCCGAACAACTATGTATAAACCCACTCTTTTCCCGAATAAGAGAATAACTATATAAAACTTTGCTCCCTCTCTTCTCCCGAACAACTATGTATAAAATCATACCGTCAACTCTCTCAATCTTCTCTCCCACTTTTCTCTCCCACTCTTCTCCCGAATAAGAGAACAACTATATAAAACTCTCCCTCTCTTCTCCCGAACAACTATGTATAAAATCATACCGTCAACATACTTAAACTATATAAAACTCTCTCGCCTCCCTATGTATGAATTGCTCCCTCTCTTCTCCCGAATAAGAGAACAACTATATAAAACTCTCCCACTCTTCACCATACCGTCAACATACTTAAACTATATAAAACTCTCTCGCCTCCCTATGTATGAATTACTCCGTCCCTTCTCCCGAATAAGAGAACAACTATATAAAACTCTTCCACTCCTTTCCCGAATAAGAGAACAACTATATAAAACTTTGCTCCCTCTCGTCTCCCGAACAACTATGTTTAAAATCATACCGTCAACATACTTAAACTATATAAAACACTCTCGCCTCCCAATGTATGAATTGCTCCCTCTCTTCTCCCGAATAAGAGAACAACTATATAAAACTCTCCCTCTCTTCTCCTGAACAACTATGTATAAAATCATACCGTCAACTCTCTCACTCTTCTCTCCCACTCTTCTCTCTCACTCCTCTCCCGAATAAGAGAACTATATAAAACTTTGCTCCCTCTCTTCTCCCGAACAACTATGTATAAAATCATACCGTCAACATACTTAAACTATATAAAACTCTCTCGCCTCCCTATGTATGAATTGCTCTCTCTCTTCTCCCGAATAAGAGAACAACTATATAAAACTCTCCTTATCTTCTCCCGAACAACTATGTATAAAATCATACCGTCAACTCTCTCACTCTTCTCTCCCACTCTTCTCCCGAATAAGAGAACAACTATATAAAACTTTGCTCCCTCTCTTCTCCCGAACAACTATGTATAAAATCATACCGTCAACATACTTAAACTATATAAAACTCTCTCACCTCCCTATGTATGAATTGCTCCCTCTCTTCTCCCGAATAAGAGAACAACTATGTATTTAAAGTATAAACTAAAATGATACCGTCAACATACTTAAACTATATAAAACTCTCTCGCCTCTCCTAAGCCCACTTCCGAGGGTCATGAATGGACAATCATTGTAATTAAGCCCACTTCCGAGCGTCATGTCTCCCACCTCCCCTAAGCCCACTTCCGAGGGTCATGAATGGATAATCATTGTAATTAAGCCCACTTCCAAGGGTCATGTCTCCTCTAGGAGAAGAGAGCAATTTCATTGCTCCCTCTCTTCTCCCGAATAACAGGGTATAAACTAAAATCATACCGTCAACATACTTAAACTATATAAAACTCTCTCGCCTCTCCTAAGCCCACTTTCGAGGGTCATGAATGGATAATCGTTGTAATTAGGCCCACTTCCGAGGGTCATGTCTCCTTTAAGAGAAGAGAGAAATTTCATTGCTCCCTCTCTTCTCCCGAATAACAGGGTATAAACTAAAATCATACCGTCAACATACTTAAATTATATAAAACTCTCTTGCCTCTCCTAAGCCCACTTCCGTGGGTCATGAATGGATAATCATTGTAATTAAGCCCACTTCCGAGGGTCATGTCTCCTCTAGGAGAAGAGAGGAATTTCATTGCTCCCTCTCTTCTCCCGAATAACAGGGCTATAAAACTCTCTCGCCTATGAATGGATAATTGTTGTAATTAAGTCCACTTTGGCCATCATACCGTCAACATACTTAAACTATATAAAACTCTCTCACCTCTCCTAAGCCCACTTTCGAGGGTCATGAATGTATAATCGTTGTAATTAAGCCCACTTTCCGAGGGTCAGGGTCATGTCTCCTCTAGGAGAAGAGAGCAATTTCATTGCTCCCGTTCTTCTCCCGAATAACAGGGCTATAAAACTCTCTCGCCTATGAATGGATAATCGTTGTTATTAAGCCCACTTCTGAGGGTCATGTCTCCTCTAGGAGAAGAGAGCAATTTCATTGCTCCCTCTCTTCTCCCGAATAACAAGGCTATAAAACTCTCTCGCCTCCCCTATTAAGTTTAGCTCTCCATACAAACTAAATTAAACAGAGGAATCCGCACGTCCACCTCTTTCCCCTAATCAATCTTTGTTGGTCTCCTTTTCCTTCTGCTGTCAACAGCTGCTGGATTAGGGTTTTCTTCTTCTTCTCTGGTTTCACTGCAATTCACTGCAGCAGAAGCTGCTGCTGTGTAATTCGATTTTCTCCTCAAAATGTGGCTCTTCTCCTCTTTGTCTTTCTTTTCCTTTTATATTGAGCATGGGTTCCCCTTTAGGGCTGAAAAGGAATAAGTAGTCCACATAGGATGTTCCACATTGGGTAGTCAATGACCCAATTGGACTGCTGACGTGGATTTAAAATTTTCATGTCATCCCTCATTTGTTTCCAAATTTGCTACTCTCACAGGGTTTACCATAAATGTCTAAAATTTTACCAAACTCAATTAAAATTGATTTATGCCAAAAACATATTTTTTTTTCATGTTGGACTGCAATAAGCGATTTCATGCTCACTAAGTAGAATAAATGGGGTAATAAATGAGTAAATGGTGAATAAGAGTGCAATATTAACTACAAAAAGACTTGATATGACTCTACTTTTAGAGAGTTATCAACTTTCAATCACGTTGAACTAATTTATATGATCTGCAACAAAGCTACCTTCAGACATTTGTAGATTGAACAACCTCTGCATCAAATACACCTTGTTCATAGCCGATAGATTTTCGTACATATTTTACAACACCTTTAATAGGCCCGATGTCGTCTTCTCTTTAATGATGTTGAATGTCATGTTTCTAGACAGCGTCAACCAGATCAACCTTAAGGCGTGACGATCCTTGAGCTTCCACTCCTTCGTGGTTATGGTATTCGGCTTCACCCCTAAAAGGGGTTTCTGAGGATCTTTCTTGTCATATAATCTTCAATCTGCATCTTCTAGAAACTGATATCGAATCCATCAAACTTTTTCAATTCTTGTCTTTGAACTTTCCATCTTCACATATCGTGGTGAATCTCACCTCGCTCTGATACCAGTTATTAGGATCACACAACAATGCACACACTCGATTTAAATGAACACAAAGAACATGATAGAGAAAATGTAAGGAGAAATATTGACTAAAAGTTTTGTATTAATGACTTTAAGGTATGCAAAGAGAGGATATGAAGAATGAGAAATATACATTTTGAAAGCACTGACTAATGAGTATATATATGGTTTCAGTTTATTATATATATATAGCTTGAACAGATATAACCGCCTACTATGTATAAATATTTAATATATATATCTCTATCACATTTTTACTATAAATAGTCAACCTCCATATCCAACCCTTTATAAATAGTCGGCCTCTATATCCAAGCCCAAATATTTAGTTTTTATACGAGAGTCCCATTCTGGTATAAATAGTCAGCCTCCATATCTAAAATTCTAGAGCTCAAATAGTTAGTTTTTATACTAGAGTTTAAAGAAAAATAAGCAAATGGAGGCTCGAAAGGGACTCTCGTATAAATTGTCAGCCTCCATATCTAACATTCTAAAGCCCAAATAGTTAGCTTTTATACAAGAGTCCCATTCTAGTATAAATAGTCAGCCTCCATTTCTAGTTTTTATACGAGAGTTTAAAGAAAAATAAGCAAATGGAGGCTAGGAAAGTTGGAATCCATCAGTTTACATGACACTATTGATATCTTTGGTGGCAATCTTATCTCTTGGAGTTCAAGGAAATAATCGATAGTTTCTCATTCTAGTACGAAGGGTGAATACAAGGCGGTTGCTTATGCCACTGCCGAATTAATCTGGATCCAAGTTCTCTTGTGTGAGCTCGGGATCTCGCAAGCACGAGCGCTTAGCCTGTGGTGTGACAACATTGGTGCCACCTATCTGTCCGCCAATCCAATCTTTCATCGATTATTACTTAGTTCGTGAAGATTAGGCGCAATCTGAACTTAGTAGTACATCGTCAAGATTAGATAATCTATTGATTTACTCGTTTGTTACACATCTATAAATACATGATGTTGAGGTCGTGACCCGCCATTCAACCTAACAACACCATTAATACGTAATCATAAGGAAGAGTATTTATTAAAGCACTAGGTTGTTCGCCTTAATTTTTGTAGAAAACAACAAACTATTTAATTTGATATAATTGTGGGGGCATTTCGAACTCAAGATTTGAAATTTATCAACTAGACCAAATGCCTGGATAGTGGATCAATCATTTTTAGTTGATAGTCCATGTGTTTTGTGTGCCTCAAGATTTGAAATTTATCCATTTTTTTTTTTTGTGCTTTAGAACCTACTATTATTGTCACATAATTTCACATGGTAGAATTTGTTATTCAATTCAATTGGATGTACTTCAATTAATATTATTAAAAAACACTGACATAAATGAAGTTCTTTGTATTTCAATTAATATTATTAAGAAATATTGACATAAATAAAGTTCATATCCTATAATTCGTGGTTTGTAGGTTTGAGATATGAATGACCAACTCAAATTTATTTGGTTGAAGCTGCATAGCCACTAAAGTATATGCATTCCTTTAGGATAAATATTGAAACAATCCGTTTGAATTTTAAGTAAAATTTTATCATAAATTAAGTTTTTGAAAATGACTTTTATTTTATATTTATTTTTAATTTTTTAATTTTTAAAATTTTTAATTTTAGTTTTCAAAACCTACGTTGATATGTTAAAACTACTTCTGTACTACCATTTAACAATATTTTTATTGTAAAATGGGATTAACTTGTTTTAAGTTTATGTAGTTTTTTTCATTACTACATTTACTTTTATCTCATGTTTTAAAAAAAATGTGTTAGTACGCGTAATTCCTCTTTTATTATTATATATACTTACTCCATTTGTATTTACTTCATTTTATACAAAAGTTTACGGTAATTAATAAATCTATGTGCTTAATACATTCTCTAAAAAAATAAATTTGTTTGTATTAGGATAAATTACCATGCATAGAAAGAGAAGAAACACCGAAAACAAGTAGAAGGTTTAGAATTTAAATCAACCACACAATCGAACTTGAAAGACTGAATGGCTCAAATGCAATTCTACCCCAACAATTGCTTGAAACTAAGAAATGGTAGAGATGAGGCTCGAATTCCTAAGGGAAACTTCTCAACTTGAGAGATCAATTTCATTCCTCTCAAATCTGATTTTTACATAATAATTTGTGGATATTTATAGTCTTCCACAGAAAAAGTTAGTGGCTTGGATTTAATCTCAATCCGATTGATTCTCCACAAAAGACGAGGTCAATTTGACAATTTGACCATTACATACTTTATGAATTAAAAATAAATAAAGTTTTCTAACAACTCATGTAATGATGCTTGCAACTTCATCTTCTACTTGAACAATGTAAATATTCACTTCTAAAGCTCCAAATGGTCCTTATTCAATCGAATAAGCTTGTAACACATGAAATGAGAGTTGAATCAAGCTTATCCAATTTTATAGATGAATAGTGAATGCTTGTTGAATCTTCTTGGCTGGTCTAGGAACATTTGGAATACCGTGATCCTTATCATCTTTCCCCTCTTCAAAAGAATTCGTCCTCGAATCAGAAAAATCATGACCTACATCAAAAGGACTCGAGTCAGCAACATTAAAAGTAGAATGTGTTGAAAATTCTCCAGGATGATCATTTTATATGCATTGTCATTAATTATTTCAAGGACTTGAGAAGGGTCATCCCCTCTTGGATGTAACTTTGTCTTCCTTTGAGATGGGTATCGCTCCTTGTGAAAATGTATCCAAATCCAGTTATCGAGTTGAAAAATGATTTCCTTCCGTCCTTTGTTAATTCTTGAAGCAACTTTGAAATTTTGTTTCTCAATTGTCTCCTTCACCTCTTTATGCAATGTTTTGATCAAACCTTACTTGTGGTTGCTTTACTAACAAAAATATTTAATTCTTAAAGTAACTTTTTGTTTCTCAATTGTCTCCTTTCACCTGTTTCTACAATGTTTTGATCAGATCTGCCTTACTTGTGGTTGCTTTACTCACAAAAATATTTGAATGAATAGGAAGCAAATCAAGAGGTGTAAGTGGATTAAATCCATAAACATCTTCAAAAGAAGAACAATGAGTGGTACTATGAATTGATCTAAAGGAGAAGGTACTATGAATTGCTCTATTATATGTCATCTCTACAAATGGCAAACATTCGTCCTAAGACTTAATATTCTTAGAAATAATTGGCAGATTAAATCCATAAACATGTTGAGAAGGAGAACAATGAGTGGTACTATGAATTGCAGAACGGTACTATTAATTCCTCTATTATATGTCATCTATACAAATGACCTATTATATGTCATCTCTACAAATGGCAAATATTAGTCCCAAGACTTAATATATTCTTAGAAATAATAGGCAATAAGCCAATTTATCCCACACCATACTTTTCAAAAGTAACTTAAAAATTTAACTATCCCTATCTTTTTTGCGTGTAGCAAACCACATTTAAAGGCATATACAATCCATATAAAATGTCTATCCCATTAAGGCACCACCATATTATAGAGCATTTAGGAATATAGAGCGGGGTATGTGGGGTATCGATCCCCATACCAATCGCATGCAAACAGGGCACTCTACCGTCTTAGCTACATTCCCACAATTCTTGCATAACAATACCAAAAAATGTGCGTCATCAATAATAGTGAAAATGAAAAAATATTTCTGTTCATTATGTAAAAATTAAGGAAAATTGAATAGAAATAAAATATTAATAACAACATTATGTCAAAAATAAGGAAAAATTGAATAGAAATAAAATATTAATAATGAATAGTTTCTTTAAGAGATGCATTCTACCATCTTAGCTACATCCCCACAATTCTTACGTAACAAAACTCAAAACTACACGTCATCAATAATAGTGAAAATGAAAAAAATATTTCTGCTCATTATGTAAAAAAATAAGGAATAATTGAATAGAAATAAAATATTAATGAGTTTCTTCACGAGATGCACTCTACCATATTTGCTACATCCCCACAGTTCTTACATAACAAAACCCAAAATCCTCGTATCTCTCGCATGCAAAGAGTGCACTCAACCATCTTACCTACATCACCACAATTCTTACATCACAAAATCCTAAACGTACCATCATCAATAATAGTGAAAATGAAAAACTCCCTTTGATCATTATGTCATAAATAAGAAAAAATTGAAAAGTAATAAGATATTTTAATAATTGATAGTTTTCCTTTGGAGATGGAGGGTAGCGATCTCCGTACCTCTCGCATGCAAGGCAAGCGCTCTACCATTTTGATGGTGTTAATATAACACATGGGGAAGCAATTTGGATCTTAGGCACTCTTAGTACATCAATTATAATAAATTAGCTTGTAGTTTAAATTCCTTTTTCCTTACAAATCGGTTTCAAACCACCAGTAGTATCTTCCCTACTTTTCTTCGACCTTAGAACGAGATGTTATAATCCAGTGAGTGACTAAATTTGGAAGGAATTTAGTATATATAAAGAGAGAGTTTTGAGAGAATTTCTCAAAGTTTTTCAAGAATACTTTCCATGTGCGTTGATCACTCTGTTTATTGATGTTCGCATGATCATGCAAATTTGAGATTACAAAATTTTGACACTCGAAATTTCACTCAAATTTGTTAAATCAAATTTATGGCAAACATGCAAGTTTGGTTAAATCAAATTTTGACACTCAAAATTCCACTCAAGTTTGTGGGATTATGGGCAAACATGCAAGATTGTTAAACCATATATTAACACTCAATATTCCACAAACTCAAACATGGATTTTTCCATGATGTGAAGTCAACATTTTGACTTTCTCTATTTTAATTCAACAATTAATTCACAACATTAATTTCAAATCAAAATAATATTAAATGATTCATTAATATTTAACATTAAATCAAATGCCAATCCCAATCAATTCCCGCACATATTGATTATGAATCCCTATTGATAATTAAAATATTTAAATCTTTATTTACATATCTTCAATTCTCTCATTTTGTTTAATTCGTAATTAAATAAAAATGGGGTTAAATAAATCGTATATATTTAGTGCATATTCCTAATTTGAGTTCGAACACTTCAAACTCACTCGTCACACTGTTCTAAGATTTAGTTCGATATGAGCTAGCAAGGGAACCTAATGGACCTATAGATCATGGGCTACAACGATTCGAGATTAACCAGCTAAACTCATTAACCTTTTAACCAACATTCATTAACTACTAGAACACTACACTATAGCCTAGTAGTTGCACTCCCCTCACTATAGATATATTTCTGTCCATTTGATATAACCATGATTAGTAAGTCGATCCTTCACAGGTTGTTCATAACTAGAGTTGGGTAATTTACCGTTTTTTCCCCTAAAGTTACTTCATGTTCCTTAAGTCCCACTAATTCTTTAATGAATAATTGGTTTGTGGTCCAACCACCAAACCGAATCCCTCTCGGGCCAATGAGAGGGTGGGGCCCCTTATTCAAGACATGTAGTTAGTACTTAAGGGAACAACCTCTCTATTATCCCTAAAAGCGGGTAGGAGTGAATTCCATCTTACACTCTATGTCCCCAACTATTCACTCAGTCTTACCCCTGGAATGGGAGGCTTATTGAGTCGATGAACTCGGGCCACTCTCACCCATGCAAATCTAAGAATAACTCTGAATAAACAGGATTTCATAGTTAGCTCAAGATTAAGGTCGAGTTACCTAGGTCATCGAATGAAAAATCAGTCCCATGAGTAAACGACATTATAAAGTGAGAGTGATTTTCTTCATGGTTTGATCTTATGCAATACTCATTGCATAGGACGCCCCCACTAACATGTCTCCACATGTACAATTTAGTGATCACAATTGTTTATATCATATACAAAAGTGGGCCGCATCCATAGTGTCCCCAAGATAAGGTACTTAGCCTTATCCCTGTACTATAGATCATTTTGACTATATACTTGAACTTGATCCACTCTTATATCTCTACCTATAGTTCAAGCAATCATACTATAACCATAGTATTCAACTCTTAGTTTAATGGATTTAGATTAATGATTGTAAAATTCACTTTATTCAATAACAATCTTTACTGAATAAACATCAATAATAACTTTATTGAAAATAGAATATATTTTTGTTTACAAACTATGAGTTTTATGACATAAAACCAACACATTTAAGCTACATCCCCACAATTCTTACATCACAAAACCTTTAAACTTCCCATCATCAATAATAGTGAAAATGAAAAAATATGTTGCTCTCATAAATAAGGAAAGATTGAGGTATCAATCCCCGTGCCTCTCGAATGCAAGGAGTGCACTCTACCATCTTAGCTACATCCCAAATCCAAAGCCTATCCCCAAAAATAGTCACCCTCCACATTTACCCAGGTGTCTTGTGTGCATTTGAAATTTTTCAACATGTTTTTTTTTTCTTTTTTGTTGACATTCAAAGATGTGAACTGAAGACCTCTCACACCCTAAGAAAGAATAATACCACTTGACCAAATTTCCCTTATTGAACATCTATCATTTTTAGCTCTCACTCGATATGATTTTTTTCTCTCAAGTTTGAAATCTATATTTGTTTGAAGTTGAGGGGTTAAAAGGAAGTTCAACAAGGTGAGGTAGGTCTTTTTGTATAAGAGAAAGTTCAAGGATTTAACGAAAAGAAAATCATCAACCTTTTTAACTTTTCAATCAATACACGACATTCTTAATTAATAAATTGTTTTACCTACAAAAACACAAAGTGAAACAAAACATAAAATTCTTAATTAATAAATTATTTTACCTAAGAAAACACAAAGGGAAGCAAATTAAGTGCATTGGATTGATACATTATTTAGGCCTTTTATATTAAAGGGAAAATTCAAGAGTTGATCTCAAAACCTCTCACACCACTGGACCAAATATCCTTGTTGTGGACTTCATATTCAATTACGCATTAAACATATCATCGTTATTTCACTTACTTTATTTGATGTTCATATAAATTTGTTAATATTGATGGTGTTACTATAACACGTGCGGAAGCAATTTGAATCTTAGGCACTCTAAGTACATCAATTATAGTAAATTAGCTAGCATGTTCAAAAGCATTAAAACTCAATGAGTTTGAATACTAACCTTTTGTAGTTCAAATTTCATTTTCCTCAGGCCGGTCTCGAAGCACCACTAGTGCCTTCTCTATTGAATTTAGATTAATGATCGTAACAATCACTTTATTCAATAACAATCTTTACTGAGTAAACATCAATAATAAATTTATTGAAAACATAATATGTTTTTGTTTACAAACTATGAGTTTTAGGACATAAAACTCAACAAATACAAACAACAGGCCCGACGGATTTTTTTGTTTACACCTTGTTCATAGCCGACGGATTTTCGTACATATGACAATACCTTCAATAGGTTCGATGTCATCTTCTCTTTGATGATGTTGAACGTCGTGTTTCTGGACAGCGTCAACCAGATCAACCATAAGGCGTGACGATCCTTAAGTTTCCACTCCTCTGCGGTCATGGTATCCGGCTTCACCCCCAAAAGAGGTTTCTAAAGATATTTCTGGTACATATAATCTTCAATCTGCATCTTCTAGAAATTGATATCGAATCTATCAAACTTTTAAATTCTTGTCTTTGAACTTTCCATCTTCACAAATTATGGTGAATCTCGCCTCACTCTGATACCAATTATTAGGATCACACAACAACGCACACACTCGATCTAAATTAACACAAAGAACATGATAGAGAAAATGTAAGGAGATATATTGACTGAAAGCTTTGTATTAATGATTTCAAGGTATGCCTGAGCCTATGAAGAATGAGAAATGTACATTTTGAAAGCACTGACTAATGAGTATATATATGATTTCAGTTTATTATAGATATATATATAGCTTTAACGGATATAACCGCCTACTATATATAAATACTTAGTATATATATCTCTATCAGATTTTTACTGCAAATAGTCTGCGTCCATATCCAACATTCTAGAGCCCAAATAGTTAGTTTTTCTAGGAGAGTTTAAAGAAAAATAAGCAAATGGAGGCTCGAAAGGTTGGAACCCATCAGTTTACTTTCTGTAAACGTTTTAACCTCCATATCCAACGTTCTAGAGCCAAAATAGTTAGTTTTTCTAGGAGAGTTTAAAGAAAAATAAGCAAATGGAAGCTCGAGTTGGAACCCATTAGTTTACTTTCTGTAAACGTTTTAAGTTTCAAATTTAAAACTTTGATGGCAATCTTATTCTTTGGGTTGGAACCCATATTCTTTGATGACAATCTTATCTCCCGGAGTTCAAGGAAATAATGGGGTTGCTTATGCCATTGCCTAATTATTCTAATATTCGAGGGTTATCAAATAAACCAAAAACCCAACAAAGAAATAACAAACTATTTAAATTGATATAATTGTAGGGGCAATTCATGAATCGAACTCAATGTCTCTTGCATCCGAAGCGAAAATCATACCACTAGACCGAATGCCCTTGAAGTGGATCAATCATTTTTAGTTGCTAGTCCATGTGTTTTGTGTCCCTCAAGATTTGAAATTTATCCACGTGTTTTTTTGTGCTTTAGAACCTACTCGTTAATTTCACATTGTCCATTACATAATAGAATTTGTTCTTCAACTCAATTGGATGTACTTCAATTAATATTTTAAAAAAATATTGACATAAATAAAGTTCATATCCTATAATTCCTACCTTGTATCTTTAAGATTATGAATGACCGAGCTCAAATTATTTTGGTTGAAGCTGCATTGCCTCTAAAGCATATGCATTCCTTTGGGAGGCAATGCATTCCTTTGGGATAGATATTGAAATTGACGATATTGAAACAATACAAATACATAAACCTATATTGATATGTCAACACTACTTCTTCTTTTATATTGTAAAATGGGATTAACTTATTTTAAGTTTGTAAATTTTATTTTGGAGATGCAAGGTATCGATCCTCGTACCTCTCGCATGCAAAGCGAGCACTCTACCATCTAAGCTACATCCCCACAACTATCATTACTCATTATGTCATAAATAAGAAAAAATTGAAAAGAAATAATATATTTAGTAATCAATTCATTTGGAGAAGCAAGGTATCGATCCCGTACTTCCCACGTGGGAAGCTCTACCATCTGAGCTACATCCCCACAATTCTTACATCAGAAAACCCAAAACGTCCCGTCATCAATAATTGCGAAAATGAAAAAATACCTCCGCTCATGTGATAAATAAGGAAATATTGAGTAGAAATAAAATATTAATAACAATTAGTTTCTTTTTGAGATGTGGGGTATCTATTCCCGTACCTGAACTACATCCCCACAATTATTACATTACAAAACCCTAAATGTCACGTCATCAATAAAAGTAAAAATGAAAAACTAACTATCTCACTAATAATATTGAAAATGAAAAACTATCTCTGCTCATTAGGTCATAACTAAGGAAAGAATTAATAGAAATAAAATATTAATAACAAATAATTTCTTTTGGAGATGTGGGGTATCGATCCCTGTACCTCTCGCATGCAAAGAGTGCACTAAATAATCTTACCTGCATCCCCACAATTCTTACACCATAAAACCCCCTCTCCCATGCAAAGAGTGCACTAAATAATCTTACTTGCATCCCCACAATTCTTACACCACAAAACCCCCCTCTCACATGCAAAGAGTGCACTAAATAATCTTACTTGCATTCCCACAATTTTTACACCACAAAACCCCCTCTCACATGCAAAGAGTGCACTAAATAATCTTACTTGCATCCCCACAATTCTTACACCACAAAACCCTAAACGTCTCGTCATCAGTAATTGTGAAAATGAAAAACTACCTTTGTTCATTATGTCATAAATAAGATTAATAATTGATAGTTTTCCTTTAGAGATGCATGATAGCGATCCCTGTTCCTCTCACATGCAAAGCAAGCGCTCTACCATTGAAGCTACATCCATACAATTCTTATGGCACAAAACCTTTAAACTTCCCATCATCCATACAATTCTTATCGCACAAAACCTTTAAACTTCCCATCATCCATACAATTCTTACGGCACAAAACCTTAAACAAAACCTTTAAACTTCCCATCATCCATAGAGTTCTTACAACACAAAACAAAACCTTTAAACTTCCCATCATCCATACAATTCTTGCAGCACAAAACCTTTAAACTTCCCATTATCCATACAATTCTTATAGCACAAAACCTTTAAACTTCCCATCCTCCATACAATTCTCACCGCACAAAACCTTTAAACTTCCCATCATCCACACAATTCTTACTGCACAAAACCATCTCATCATTAACAATAGTAAAATGCTCATTATGTCATAAATAAGAAAAATTTGAAATAGAAATAGAATATTTAGTAGTAGGATTCTTTTAGAGATGTAGAGTATTGATCTCCGTACTTCTCACATGCGAAGCGAGCGCTCTACCATCTGAGCTACATCCCCACAATTCTTATATCACAAAATCCTAAACCTACCATCACCAATAATAGTGAAAAAATATATATATATATCTCTGCTCAATATGTTAAAATAAGAAAAGATTGAATAGAGATAAAACCATCTGAGCTACATTCCCGCATGCAAAGTGATCGCTATAACATCTGAGCTACATCCCCACGATTCTTACATCACAAAACTTTAAATTCATCAATAATAGTGAAAACTAAAAAATATCTCTGCTCATTATGCCATAATTAAGGAAATATTGAATAAAAATAAAATATTAATAACAAATAGTTTCTTCTAAAGATGAAAATGCAAATATTGAATAAAAATAAAATATTAATAACAAATAGTTTCTTCTAAAGATGAAAATGCAAAGTATCGCTAAAGATGAAAATGCAAAGTATCGATTCCCATACCTCTCGCATGCTAAACGAATGCTCTACCATCTAAGAGATTCTACTATCAATAATAGATTCTTTCAAAGATAAGAGGTATCGATCCCCATACATTTCGCATGTTAAGTGAGCACTCTACCATCTGAGCTACATCCCCGCGATTCTTACATCACAAAACCCTAAATGTCTTGTCATCAATATAGTGAAAATGAAAAACAATCTCTGCACATTATGTCATAAATAAAAATAAATTAAAAATAAATAATATATTTAATAATTGATAATTATCCTTTAGAGATGCCGGTACCAGTCCCCATACCTCTCGCATGCAAAGCTCTACCATCTAACATCCCCATGAATCTTACTTCACAAGACATTAAATTTTTCGCCATCAATAAAAGTAAAAATGAAAAAATATATCTACTCATTATGTCATAAATAAGGAAAAATTGAATAGAAATAAATTATTAATAAAAAATTGATTCTTTTGGAGATGTGGGGTATCGATCCCCATGTCTCTCGCATGCTAAGCGAGCGCTCTACCATCTACCATTTGAGCTACATCTCCACACTACTTGCCACAAAATCCTAAATTTTCTGCCATCAATAATAGTGAAAATGAAGAAATATCGCTACTCAACATGTCATGACTAAGGAAAAATTGAAACGAAATAACATTTTAATAATAGAGAATTTTATTTTGGAGATGCGAGGTATCGATCCCTATATCTCTCGCATGCAAAGTGAGTGTTGTACCATTTGAGCTACATCCCCACAATTCTTATGTCATAAAACCCTAAACGTCTTGTCATCAAGAATAGTGAAAATGAAAAACAATATCGCTACTCATTATGTCATAAATAAGGAAAAATTGAATAGAAATAAAATAGTATAACAAATAGTTTCTTTTAGAGATGGAGTATGGATTCCCATACCTCTCACGTGCTAAGAAAGCAATCTAAAATATAATCTACATTCCCATGATTCTTACATCGGAAAACCCTAAATGTCCCGTCATAAATAATTGTGTAAATGAAAAAATATCTCGGCTCATTATGTCATAAATAAGAAAATATTGAATAGAAATAGCTTCTTTTAGAGATGCAGGGATTAGATCCCCGTACCTTTTGCACGCTATGCGAGTGCTTTACCATCTAGGCTAAATACCCACAATTCTTAAATCACAAAACCCTAACTTTTCCGTCATCAATAATAGTAAATACCCACAATTCTTAAATCACAAAACCCTAACTTTTCCGTCATCAATAATAGTGAAAATGAAGAAATATCACTACTCAACATGTCATGAATAAGGGAAAATTGAAAGTAAAAAATATATTTAATAATAGATAATTTTATTTTGGAGATGTAAGGTGTAAATCCCTTTACCTCTCGCATACAAAGCAAGTGCTTTACCATCTGAGCTACGTCCCCACGATTCTTATGTTACAAAACCCTAAACGTCTCTGCTCATTATCTCTGCTCGTCATCAATGATAGTGAAAATGAAAAACTATCTCTGCTCATTAGGTAGTAAATATGAAAATTTTGAAAAGAAATAATATATTAAGTAATTGATTCATTTGGAGAAGCAAGGTATCGATCTCGTACTTCCCACATGGGAAGCTCGACCATCTGAGCTACATCTCCACGATTCTTACGTCAAAAAACCCTAAATGTCCCGTCATCAATAATTGTGAAAATGAAAAAAATATCTCCGCTCATTATGTCATAAATAAGGAAAGAAATAAAATATTAATAACAAATAGTTTCTTTTGGAGATGCAGGGTATCTCGATCCCCATACCTCTCACATGCTAAATGAGCGCTCTACCATCTGAGCTACATCCCTACAATACTAGCACCACAAAACCCTAAATCTCCCGTCATCAATAATAGTGAAAAATGAAGGAATATCGCTAATCAACATGTCATGACTAAGTAAAAATTGAAAAGAAATAACATATTTAATAATAGATCCCCGTTTAGGGTATCGATTCCCGTACCTCTCGCATGCAAAGCGAGTGCTCTACCATCTGAGCTACATCCCCATGATTCTCATGTCACAAAACCCTAAATGTCTCGTCATCAATAATAGGTCCAAAATGGGAATTCCAAAATGGGAGAAAATTAGGTATAATTTATGAATCATTTCGACATACAATTATTTTAGGCGTATCATTCACATTCACACTTTCATGGAAATGTATGTATTTAACTTGTGTCATTTTATTGTATTTATTTACTTCGTTTTATTCTACAATCTCTCTTGAATGGGTATTCCGAAAATCGAACTCAAGTCTTCTCACACCCAAAGCGAGAATCATACCACTAAACCAAATGCCCTTGTTATTCCATTTAAAACGTATGTATGAATCCTTGAGCCTAGGTTTTAAGGTCATATTTTGTCGTATTGCAGGAAACACATGAAGTCCTCGATGCGCTTGAACTGAAGCCTTGGATGTAGAACGTGTCTTGGAGAACAAAATAATAACATAATAAGAACAAAGAAGAGCTTTCTACTAGACATGCTTAAGATTTGGATAGGCATACTCATTGAAAGTGGGAAACGTGAAATGATATTAAGAGCATTATCTCGATGTCTTGTACCTTCGTACGCCACCACAGTTTGGCGTCGTCTACGAGATACATCGAGGCTACAGTCACCTTCTTGTCATTAGTACAAGCCGTTGTGGCTTTGAAGTACTGCTCGACATCAAAGATGAAGTTTTCCAACTCCTTGGCGTCCCGATTTCCTTTGAAGGCTCTAGGGTCTGGGAACCTTAGTTTGTTGGATCCTGTATTAGTTTGCCCAGCCATGACGCCTTCCACGGCTTTCATGGTCACTTCAATTCGAGTGCTCATGGAGGCCATCCTTTCTTGGATGTCGTCGATTGTTGTTCTGAATTTATCAGCTAATCCATTGAACAAACTCATCATTGTATTTTGTAGCACGTCGAACTCTTCGCCACGTCCCTCTTTGTGCGCGACAGAGCTATCCGAGCCACCAGACGGTTTTGGGCTGCTCGTAGGAGCAACTCTTTCTTCAAGCGAGGTCACTCGAAACATCAGTTCTGCAATTGGCAACCCATCCAAGCGGTTGCCCATTGCGTCGACTTCTACGACTTTCTCACTCAACTCGGTCACCCGTTTTTCCAGGAAACGGAGGGTGTCAGGGACTTCTTTGAGGAACAGCATTTTCTCCTCTATTAGCGTAAGCCGGTCGGCTTGTGCTTTGGGTGTCGACTTTGTCGTCAACATGATCTCGGTCTTTATGATGTTACAGAGCTAACAAAGCTCTGATACCACTTGACACAATCGCACTTTCGAAGGCAGCGGACTAGCGATTGTGCGACACTCACTTTCCAGCGACAATTGAGTTAAGCCAATTTGTTCTTGCGTCGCCTACGGCCAAGCAACGTACGATCGAGTCTCTAGCCTCGGTTTTAAAAGAAGGTTTTAGAAAACGAGGAGAGAGAGAGATTTTAGAAAGAGACGTTATATAAGCAAGCAAGAGAAAGAGTTATATAAGCAAGCAAGAGAAAGAGTTATATAAGCAAGCAAGAGAAAGAGCAAGAGAAAGAGTTATATAAGCAAGCAAGAGAAAGATAACAATGGCTTAGCATATATAACTTAGTCATATCCCCCTATAGTACATTCTACATTCTGAGCCATTTGGCCTAGACATGAAAAACACTAGAATTGAAAGACATGACAAGGGTTTGGCTCGTCATGGGCATGCGGCCATGGGCAACACGCCCTGGACGAGCATGACCGTAACACAGGGCAGACGGTTTCAAAGCAGACTCCCATTCATTAGATGGAGAAGATTTAATCACGGGCATTCTCAACATTATGGCCTTGAAGACTCCCATTCATTAGATGGAGAAGAGTTATATAAGCAAGCAAGAGAAAGAGTTATATAAGCAAGCAAGAGAAAGAGCAAGAGAAAGAGTTATATAAGCAAGCAAGAGAAAGATAACAATGGCTTAGCATATATAACTTAGTCATATCCCCCTATAGTACATTCTACATTCTGAGCCATTTGGCCTAGACATGAAAAACACTAGAATTGAAAGACATGACAAGGGTTTGGCTCGTCATGGGCATGCGGCCATGGGCAACACGCCCTGGACGAGCATGACCGTAACACAGGGCAGACGGTTTCAAAGCAGACTCCCATTCATTAGATGGAGAAGATTTAATCACGGGCATTCTCAACATTATGGCCTTGAAGACTCCCATTCATTAGATGGAGAAGAGTTATATAAGCAAGCAAGAGAAAGAGTTATATAAGCAAGCAAGAGAAAGAGCAAGAGAAAGAGTTATATAAGCAAGCAAGAGAAAGAGCAAGAGAAAGAGTTATATAAGCAAGCAAGAGAAAGAGCAAGAGAAAGAGTTATATAAGCAAGCAAGAGAAAGAGCAAGAGAAAGAGTTATATAAGCAAGCAAGAGAAAGAGCAAGAGAAAGAGTTATATAAGCAAGCAAGAGAAAGAGCAAGAGAAAGAGTTATATAAGCAAGCAAGAGAAAGAGCAAGAGAAAGAGTTATATAAGCAAGCAAGAGAAAGAGCAAGAGAAAGAGTTATATAAGCAAGCAAGAGAAAGAGCAAGAGAAAGAGTTATATAAGCAAGCAAGAGAAAGAGCAAGAGAAAGAGTTATATAAGCAAGCAAGAGAAAGATAACAATGGCTTAGCATATATAACTTAGTCATATCCCCCTATAGTACATTCTACATTCTGAGCCATTTGGCCTAGACATGAAAAACACTAGAATTGAAAGACATGACAAGGGTTTGGCTCGTCATGGGCATGCGGCCATGGGCAACACGCCCTGGACGAGCATGACCGTAACACAGGGCAGACGGTTTCAAAGCAGACTCCCATTCATTAGATGGAGAAGATTTAATCACGGGCATTCTCAACATTATGGCCTTGAAGACTCCCATTCATTAGATGGAGATGAGTAAAATACACAAGTAAAGATAAAGAGTTATATAAGCAAGCAAGAGAAAGAGCAAGAGAAAGAGTTATATAAGCAAGCAAGAGAAAGAGCAAGAGAAAGAGTTATATAAGCAAGCAAGAGAAAGAGCAAGAGAAAGAGTTATATAAGCAAGCAAGAGAAAGATAACAATGGCTTAGCATATATAACTTAGTCATATCCCCCTATAGTACATTCTACATTCTGAGCCATTTGGCCTAGATATGTAAAAGAAAAGAATTGAAAGACATGACAAGGGTTTGGCTCGTCATGGGCATGCGGCCATGGGCAACACGCCCTGGACGAGCATGACCGTAACACAGGGCAGACGGTTTCAAAGCAGACTCCCATTCATTAGATGGAGAAGATTTAATCACGGGCATTCTCAACATTATGGCCTTGAAGAGGACTCGAACCTCCACGCACTTTAGCACAAGATTTTGAGTCTCGTGTGTCTACCATTTCACCACCAAGGCATCTTGAAAGTGAATCATATTCCATGAATATGATATCTATTTAGTGTGATGTATGGAATATATGACAACGGTGGAGTGTTAGAGTATTTCTATTGCTCGGTCATGTCATATAGGTCCGGGTCGGACATCCAATTGCTTCGATTTCTTCATTTCCCCCTACGTGACTTTCTAAAGCACATCTAAGTGATATGCGTGATACATAGTTCATAATGTAGAACTCATTTAGTTCATCCTATTAGCTCGGCTCATCCAAAATAAGTATCTTAAAAATTTGATAATCTCACCAAATCTCTAATTGTATTTTTTTTCTTTATATTTTTAATCAATAATAATAAGATGAATGAGACTTCAATTACTATGCTATATCTATAAGAGAACGTACAAATGTATTTGAATATCTTGAGTTGTCGAAGTGAAGATTAGTTTCGTATTATTTAATGAGCATCTTGTATTTCATAAAAATTGGGGGCAATATAATCCTTACGTAAGGGCCATCCTACCCAACTTTCAGGCATTAAGATACGCTTTAGACGTGGATGATTATCATAAGAAATTCCCAACATATCATAAGATTCCCTTTCTGGAAAATCCGCACTTTTCCAAACCCAGAAAACCGACGGAATTCTAGGATTTATCCTTGCGGCAAATACTTTTATGCATACCTCTTCCGGTTGATCTATACCATACTCGATTCTCGTAAGGTGATACACACTAGCTAACAGTCCGCCTGGTGCTACATCATAAGCACATTGGGAACGTAGATAATTGTAACCATATACATATAAAATGACTGCAATGGAATGCCACTCCTCGGGCTTTATTTGTAAAGTCTCTATTCCTTGGTAATCGAAACCCAAAGATCTATGAACCAATCCATGTTTGACTAGCCAAGAAGACAAATGACCCTGCATCTTTTTTATCTCCCCCCCCCCCC